>NW_025423493.1:1503314-1804468 GCF_020740685.1 Jaculus jaculus
AGAGAGAGAGAGAGAGAGAGAGAAGAATTGTTTCTCTAATAAAGGCACATAACTAAAACAAGCATCAGCCACCAAGAATTACACAGTAGACTACACCATGGTAACGCTGGTGCTCTTATAGCACTAATTTCTCTGGGCCCTTGCCAGGTCATAGTCCTCATTCTATAAATTATCCCACTACTTCCTTCCCTGCAAGCTCTGTCACTGCACCTCCTTATACAGTCTCTGTATGTGCAACCTGTGGACCACAGGATTTTAAAGCTTTCTTTCTCACTCATGCTTTTACTGTGAGGTGGGAGCAGCCTCAGCAATGTTTCCACTCCCTCTTGATCTCCAAAGCTGTGACAACAGCCTGAAACTCATGGGGCTCTGATGGGTGAAATCCAAGGACAATAGATGAATTATAATCTCTCACTTGGCAAAGATAATTTAGAAGCCATGTTCCAGTCCTAATGTGTAGAACAATTACCAGCAAATTTACTTAGGCTCACACCCTGTCCTCATTCAGTTTCATTATATTAGTTCCATTGAATTCTGGCTGGCATTACTTGGCCTTCCCTGTCTTGACTGCAGAGCCCTGTATCTTCAAACCTGCCTCACTCTCAACTTTGTACCCAATTTTCCCTTCTTTGCCTGGGTCACTCTGATTTTGAATACTACTCTATATAATGATCAGACCTCTCTTTTTTGCATGGGAACTCCAGCCTCAATACCTTGTAATGTCCCTGCTTCAATTTCAATCTCCCAAATGAGTTGTCATGATTTGAAAATATATAATGCATGTTTAGCTTCCTCTGTACAATCATCTCCTCAGTGCCTCTCCCTTCATGCTTCCCTGTGCGTATTTCTCATTCTCCCACCTCTGTCTTGGCAGCAGCTCTGGGACCACCACTCTTCTCCTTGCAAACCTCACTTCCAAGTAGTCCAATGGCTTAAAACAATTACTTTGTTTTGCTGCCTATTTTCTTCCCATCTATTTTGTTTTCTATTCCATATTTTAACAGAGAAAGCAGCAAAGCCATCCATAAAAGATACAAATGCTACCCAGTGTTCCCTATTGATATTCTACTATTTTATGAGAAGAATTTAATGAATGGATGTCGTGGTATTGGGGAAATTGTATGATGTCCTTTTCAAATGTAAATGGCTTATAAAGGAACACAATTTAGATTTGAACATGCGCCACATGTGTTCTCAGCTTCTATAGTCTTTCCATCAAAATACTTCCCCCAACATTATTTATATCAACATATTAAATTTGGTCCACAGAAATATTACATTTAATTTAAGTAAACTTGTCTAGAATCCCATTAGAGGACTTGGTGCAACATTGAGAGCTTGACCTTTACAAACCATTCGTTATAGTCTGGATATCTAGAAATGGAAAGAGCAGGACAGATCACTTGCTTCATTTAAGTGGGGAATCCAGACACCTAGTGTTTGCACAGCTTCCACTGTCACCATCTGTGGGCTGGCTATCCTCTTACTATATCCACCTTTGTGAGTGCTAAGGATGCTCACACTACCATCAGGTCAGGATTTTACTCAGCAACCCCACGTCATGAGTTAAAGCCTCTGAAGTGAAGATGCAGTGGTGGCCCATCTTCTGAAGAGACTCTTAGGACTAATCCCTCCCACAAACATGTCTCTTCACCTCTGCCTCACATTGATGTCAAAGCTAGATATTCATCATCACCAGGATTCTATTTCTGTACTAATTCTCTCATGTCTTCCAGACAGTCTCTTTTACTGTATGCATAGACACCTTCCAATCACTTCCTCTGTGCCCCTTAAAGCTCACCATCATTAATACATTGCCTACATATCAAATGGTCCACTCCCTTCACTTTGCTGCTATAATCCCACCCTAATAACACTTCTGGGTACAACTCTTTCCAAATCCCAGAGGGCCCAGTAAGAACTAACATCTAGTTTAAAAACATTCCTTCTTGTTTTTCCTCCCATATTTTTTTTACTTCATATTTTTTACAGAGAAGGCAAGCAATGTCATCCCTAAAATATACCAAATGCTGGCCAGTGTTCCATATTAATATTCTCCTATTATACAAGAAAATATTTACTTCCTGAAAAGAAACAAGTAGCCAATACATCAGAACTTCTCATCTTTCCTTCTTGGAGTGGACCTAACTGCTTGTACCTAACTTTTTCTACCCCTGTGTCTAATTAAATGTGTGTAGGATCCAAGTGGGTTCATTCCCTTTGCTCTCTGATTCTCTCTTCCACCTCTGTGAACACTTTGCCTCCGTAATTTCATATTACTCCTGTATCACATCTGGCTTCTGGATCCTCATACAATAGAGTCTAGGATCTCTTGTGTTTGAAACAATTGCCCAGACCACAACCTCTTTAGTAACACCCCCATCTCACAACAATACACTTGAGTTATATGAACTTACAGACTCTATACCTAGTTTTCTTAATACTTCATTTCATTACTTCTAAAACTACACAAAGCCTCTGGTCACATGTTGATGGTCTGTTTTGAAATAGAGTGGGGTCTGTCCTGCTTTTCTGTCTACAAGGTACTTTCTTCAGATAGGCATTATGACACAGTGCCTGTTTTTAGCTCAGCACATTAAGCCATGTCTCCAGCCCCTAATATTCCATATCAATAATACATGTGCATGTAAAAATGAAACTGACTAAAGAAAGAACTATGCCTAAGATTATCTTATATGCCTGTGGGAAAAATCTCAAATAAAAGTACATTATAATACAGTTCCATGAGGCAAAAAAAAAAATCAAACAGAGAAAACACATGTGGTCATATGCTTATGAGTAATTGGAAAGGTTGTAGAAAGTTATACTTCAGATTGGGCATAGTTTTTTATATTGAAATAACTTGATTACATCTTTAAAAACTTTAAATAAAATTACACAAAATGAAGAAGAAAATATATCATGCTTCAGTATACAGAATAACTATGAATTTTCATTTATATTTCAAGCATCTTTATTAATAATACCACCTTTCGTGTCCTTAATAAATAAATAAGTGAACTGAAATTATTTGGTTATTGTGGTGGCTTGATTCAGGTAACCACATAAACATGTGTTCTGAATGCTAAGTTCACAGCAGGCGACAAGTTATGAACTAGAGCTCCTTAGGTGACATATTGTTGGGGTCATGCAAGCCAGCTTCTGCTTGCCAGAATTTCCCACTGCTGGGCTCCTGCTGTTGTCCACACTCTGTTCATGCATGCTTTGCCTGCCATCATGGAGATTTTCCTCAACTCTGTAAGACAAACCAACCTTTTTCCTCCCACAAGCCGCTCTTGGGTCACGTGTTTTCTGCCACAATGTGAAAGCTAGCTGCAACTGTAAAATTGGCACAGAAAATGAAGTCGTGTTGCTAGAAACCTGATGATGACTTTGGTTATTTGAACTAATTTAAGAGAGGAATGTGGAAAGATATGAAACCTTGATCTAAAAGATGCCTTGCAGTGCTGTAAGTACAGCTTGATGAACCATTCCAGTCACAGTTGAAAGACATGAATGCAGTAAGACCTATGGACTGTGAGATTTGGTTTATAAGCTTTGGCTTATGAGAAAGAGCTTTGTCTAGACTGGACTCCAGAAGCAGTGTGAGAGGCTTACTGTTATACTCATGTCCTGAGAATTTATGTGGGATTGCATTGCATAGAAATGGCCAGGTGTGAGCAGAGGGATATGGCACAGAAGGAAGTGCAATCTTTTGGCTGAAACTACTGCCTGTTCAGTTGCAATTATATCAGAGATTATAACTATTGAGATTGGGTCAGCTGACCTGCATTGGGACAAGATGAAGAGTGCAGACTCTTTTGAAGGGATCGGAATGCTGAAGGATTGTCTTGCTTTTCAGAGTCTGCTTTATTCCCTCCTTGATTAATAAGTTGGTAGTGCACCTGGCACTATGGGGTATAACAAATGCAGGAAAGAGAGGGTCATTGAACTTGCAATACAGTTTTGTTTTATGGAACTAGCCACGGGCATTATGGAGCAGGCTTATTGGATGACCTGTGTGAAGACCCATTGGAGCCATGAGAATGAATATTGGGCCATGGAGACCCAATGGAGACGCCACAGCTATGGGATGGTGGCCAAGGAGAGCTTCCAGCACTGGATGAAGGACTGTGAGTAGCCTAACTGGAGGGGCAGAATTGGAACTCCAATAAGCTATCACTGGTTAGAATTTTTGAACTTGGAGACTAGAGTTGTCAGACTTGGACCTACAGAATTTTATGTTTGTCCTGTTTGTTTTAAACTGTGTATACTTTGATATGCCCAATGCCATGTTTTGCAGTGTAAATGTCTATTCTGTTCCATTTGTTATATTATTATTATTAATTATTATTATTATTATGGCTTAGTTACATGACCATGGATTGTGGGGATGCTTGAATATCATTAAGATTGATAAAAACTTTGGTAACTTTTAAAGTTGGACTGAATACATTGCATGTTACATTATGTATGGTTATCTGTTTAGGGGGGTCAGGGGCAGAATGTGGTGGTTTGATTCAGGTGTCCCCATCAACTTATATTTTCAGATTTCTAGGTCCTCATCTGATGAAAATTTGGGAATTGGGTCCTCCTAGAGATGATGTATTGTTGGGGACAGGCATATGGGTGTTATACCCAGCTGCCCCTTGTTTGGTGAGCTCTCATGCTCCAGTTGTCCACTGATATTGGCCTGGTGGCACTGTCCACACCATCCTCATGCTATCATTTCCCTCTGCCATCACAATTTTTCCCTTGAGTCTGGAAGCCAAACAAACCCTTTCCTCCCTCAAGCTGCTCTTGATTAGGTATTTTCTGCCAGCAGTGTGAGAGAGTGGGATATTGTGATGCCACAGTTGGGCAATGTGATGTGACAATGTGGCATTGTAATGCAACACTGGGCATTTTGATGTGACAGATGGGAATTTTGATGTAAGAGCGGGACATTGTCATGAGGCAGTGGGGTATTCTGATGTCACAGTGGAGTATTGTTATATTACAGTAAGGAATTGTGATGTCACAATGGTGTATTGTGATGAGAATGAGGCATTGTGTTGTCACAACTGTACATTGTGATGTGAGAGTAGGGTATGCTGCTGCCACAGTGCAGTATTGCTTTATCACAGTGGAGCATTGTGATGTCACAATGGGGTATTGTGGTGTCCCAGTGGGACATTATGATGTGACAAATAGGCAATTGTGACAGTGGATATTGTGATATCACAGTGGAGCATTATGATGTGAGAGATGGGTACTGACATATCACAGTGTGGCATTGTGGTGTCCCAGTGGAACATTGTGATATCACACTGGGGCATTGTGATGCCACAGTGTGGTATTGTGATATTGCTGTAGAGCATTACAATCAAGAATGTGAGTTTTATACTGTCACATTGGGGCATTGTGATGTCACTATGGGGTATAGTGAGCATTATGATCAAGAAGTTGTGTATTATAATGTCACATTGGAGAATTGTGATGTCATAGTTGAGCATTGTCATGAGATAGTGATTCACTGTGATGTCAGACTTGGGGATTGTGCTATGGCAGTAGGGTATTGTGATGCCACAGGGGAACATTGTGTTATCACAGTGGGGAATTATGGTGTCATATTAGAGCAATGTGATATCACAGTGGGGCTTTGTGAAATCACAGTTGGGCTTTATGTCACAGTGTGGTATTGTGGTATCACAGTGGGGCATTGTGAGAAAAATAGGACATCGTGATGTTACAGTTGGGCAATGTGATGTGAATTATGGACACTGATATCACAGTGTGGCATTGGGATATCACACTTTAGAATTGTGATATAACTGTTGGGGATTGTGATGCTATAGTGGAAAATTGTGATGTGAAAGTTGGCCTTAGTGATGTCACTGTGGAACATTGTGATATGACAGAGAGGTACTGGGATCTTACATTGGAGTATTGTGATGTCAAAGTGGTGTACCATTGTGTCATAGTTTGGCATTGTGCTTTCAAACTTGGCATTATGATGTCTTTATGGATCATTTTGACATGTCAGCAGGGAATTGTGTCAGAGAAAGTCTCTGTTACATCACAGTGGGGCATTATGATGCCATTTTTGGGCATTGTGGTGTGACAGTGAGCCATTGTGATGTCACAGATCTGTACTATATTGTCACAGTGGTGCTTTGTAATGTCACAGTGGCACAGTGTGATATCACAGTTGAGCATTGTGATGGGACAGTGTGGTATTATGATGCCACATTGGAGCATTGTTATATCACAATGGGGCATTGTGATGTCATAATGGGTTACTGTGATATCACAATGGGGCTTGTGAGGTTACAGTAGGGCATTGTGAAATCAGAGTGGAGCTTTGTGATGTCACAATAGATTATTGTGATGTCACAGTTGAGCATTGTGATATGACACTGAAGTATTGTGATGTCACAGTGCTGCTTTGTTATATCTGTGTCATGCACAATGATGTCACAGTGGGGCAATGTGATGTCACAGTGGGGAATTTTGATCAGACACTTGGGCAGTGTGATGTGGCAGTTGGGCATTGGGATTTCACGCATGGGCTTTATACAGTGGGACATTGTGATGTCACAGTTGAGCAATGTGGTTTGACAGTGAGCCATTGTGATGTCACAGATGTGTACTATATTGTCAAAGTGTGGCTTTGTGATTTCACCGTGGCACATTGTAATTTCACACTTGAGCACTGTGATGTGGAAGTGTGGTATTGTGATGTCACACATAAGCATTGTTATATCACAATGGGGCTTTGTGTTGTCACAGTGGGGAAATTAGAATGAGGTTTTTGTGATGTTACAATAGGGTATTGTGATGTCTCAATTGAGCATTATTATGTAACAGTCGGGTATTGTGATGTCACAGTGGGGTATTGTTATATCAAAGTGGGGCACTCATGGTGATGCCACAGGGGAGGCAATATGATGTCACAGTGGGTCGTTGTGATGTCACAATGAGGCTACATAATTCACAGGGGAGCATTGTGAGGTAAAAGTGGGGATTTGTGATGGCACAGTGGTATATTATGATGAGAGAGTAGGGCTTTTGAAGTCACAGTGGACCATTGTGATATCACAGTGGGGAATTGTGATGTCACAGTGGAGCTTTGTGATGAAACAGGTGGACATTTTGTTGTCACAGTGGGGCTTTGTGATTTTACAGTAAAGTACTTAGATGTCACAGTGGAGAACTGTGAGATCACAATGGGGCATGTGATGAGAGAGTTGAGCATTGTTTGTTCACAGTGGAGCACTATGAAGTCACAGTGGGGTGTTGTGATGTCACAGTGGGGCTTTGTGATCTTACAGTGGAGCATTGTGATGTCATACTGTTGTATGGTGAATCCACTTTAAGGCATTGTTATGAATCAGTTGAGTACTATGATGACATATTGGTGCACTGTGATATCATAGTCTAGCATTGTGATGAGATGAGACAGTGGGTCATTGTGATGCCACAATTGGACACTATGCTGTGACAGTGGGGTATTGTGATGTCATATCAGAGCATTGTGGTATTATTATATTATTATTGTGATTCACAGTGGGGTATTGTGATGTCACAGATGGCCATTTGGTTTGATAATTTGACATTGATATATCATAGTGAAGTGTTGTGATGTTAAAGATGAGGCATTCTTATGAGACTGTGGGCCATATTTATGTCACTGTTGACCATCATGAAGAGTCAGTGGTGCAATTCTATGACAGAGTGAGACATGATGATGTCACAGTGGGGCATTATGGTACAGAAATTGTGTATTTTGATGTCATATTGGAGCATTGGGATGTCATAGTATATTATTATCATGAAACAGTGAGTCATTGTGATGTCACAGTTGGAACATTGTGATATCATAGTGGGGCATTATGAAATAAGAACATGTTTGTGATGTCAAAATATGGCATTGTGATGTCACAGGGTGTATTAAAATTTTACAATGTGGCATGATGATATCACAGTAGAGTATTATGATTACGCAGTGGGGCATTATGATTTTAGAGTGAGACTTTTTGATATCACAGTAGGGTCTTATTATGAGAGTATGTGGCATTATGATGTCATAGTAGACCATTGCCATATGGTAGTGGGGCATTGTGATATCACAGGGGGCACTTGAATGAGCAAGTTGAGAATTATGATACAATATTAAAGCATTTTGATGCTATAGTTGGGCATTGTAATGACATTGTGAGGCATTGTAATATCCTAGTTGGCATTGGGATGAGGCAGTGAGGTACTGTGATGTCACAATAGAACACTGTGATATCAAGGTGGGGCATCATGATGTCATATTGTTGCATGGTGATGTCACCTGGATGTAACAGATAGCTTCAAGTTTGCTGAGATGAACTTATATACCAGCCACAGTTATTGAGGAAAGGATTTGTAGAAGCCTAGAGATCCAGGAGATGCTCCATAATGGCAGAAGCTGTCCTGCTTTTACAGTACCCAGTACAGAAAGAGAAGACCACACCAAAAGCCACAGAGCACACTTCAGAAAGGCTATCTAGGCATTTTGCATATCTTTAGATTGGAATCTCAAACCCTCCACCACACCCAAAAGCTGCACCCTAAAATCCACCCAGTAACACTACCTATAGCCATGTGGCTATATATGCAAACCACAAACTAATAAAAACTGAATGTATTGGGGGCCATGTATTCAAACTACCACATTCTGCTTCTGAACCCCAGTAGATTCATATCCACCACACATTGTAAGTTGTACTCGGTCCAATTTTAAAGGTTTCCATGGTCTTTACAAACTTGAGATAGTGAGTTTGTAAAGTCAAACAAGTTAAAAATTTTCAACATATAAAGGCAGAGTAAACATTTTCAACTGGTATAAGGCATACCAAGGATAAACCAGAACAATGCAAACTTAACCACCATCAAGCAATTATTAAGCTGCTGCAGTTCAAGTTCAATATAACCAGAGACTAAGTCTCCATGTTTTCTAATTTTTCCCCTTCAGCTCGAAAGAGTAGCCAAGGAACACTTTCATCATAGGCCAACAGTGCACTCCATGGCAGCCATTGCAGTCCTGGCATACCCAAATCATCTTTGGGTCTCCATGCAAACCATGGTCCATCTTCCAAAGGATCTTTTAGTCTATCAGAGCATCATGCCCTACTTTATGCCACATCTCACCAGTGGCTCCTAGAACCATGTGTAATTCATGACCACTTCATGCATTTTTTCATGCTTCCAAAACTAATACCAGGTGTGCAAGACACAGCCTATTTCTTAATTCAGAGATGAAATAAATAATAACCTTGAAAAGCAGGTTCTTTCTCCAGTCAACTCTTTCCAAAAGAGTTTGCATTTCTAATGGTCTTTCCTCAGGTATGTTTTCCATTGTTTAAATGTAAAGCAGTTGGCTCATCTTCCTTAAGATTCTTAATGTGTTGACAATAGCAGCTTTACTAACCTAAAACAAATCTCAGTGCCTCTAATTTTAACTTTACTTAAAATCGTAAATCTCTCAGTCTAATATCTTTAGCCAAGCACATCAATCCATTGCAAATTTAACCCTCTGGGCCCAGCCAGCAGAACGCAACCAGCTCTTGTGTCACTCAGTATCCCAGTTCCAACAAAGTCCTCTGCAGTCTTTCTTTCCCCTTAGAAACCTCATAAACTAAGCCTAGAAATTCAAAATTGACTAAAATTAACATTCTCAAACTTATCAGAATAGTCTATAGAACTTGGCTTACCACTCCAGAATGTGTCTTCAGTTGAAGGACCAAGTCCATGCCCATTCCTCCAAAACAAAGATTCCAAAAGACCAAAATCCACAAGGTCAGGTTCAGCACACCCCACTCCTGGCACCAGCTTCTGTAGACAGAATTTGCAGACAACTTCAGGTTCACTGAGATAAAGTTCCAGACCAGACACAGTTATGAAGGAATGGATTTATTGAAGCTTAGAGAGCCAGAAGAAGTTCCACAAAGGCAGAAGAATCTGGCCTGTTTTCACAGAATCAAACACAGTGAGAGAAGTCCCAAGCCAAGATCCACACAGCACACTTCAGAAACTCCAGTTAGTCATTTTGCATATCTTTAGGTTGGAATCTCAAACCCACCACCACACCTTAGGCTGGACCCTAAAATTTACCCAGTGACACCACCTCCAGAGAGATGGCTTCAGCTGCAAACTACAAACTATTTAAACCCCAAAATATGTTGGGGGCTATCTATTCAAACTACCACAGTGGAGCACTGTGATATCACATTAGGGCATTGTGAAATCACACTGGTGCTTTGTGACATCACAATGGGGCATTGTGATGTCACAGTATGGCATTGCAATATCACAGTTTGGAATTTGTGGTATAACACTTGGGAATTGTGATGATATACTGGAAAAATTGTGATGTGACAGTGGGGCTTAGTGATGTCACTGTGGATCACTGTGATATGACAGTGGGTGGTATTGTGATATTACAATGGAGTATTGTTATATCAAATGGGGGAATGTGATGCCATAGTGGGACACTGTGATGTCACAATGGGATTTTTGAAATCATAGTCAGGCTTTGTGATATCACAACAGGTTATTGTGATAACACAGTTGAGGATTGGAAAGAGACAGTGAGTCATTGTGACATAACATTGGGCTTTGTGACAAACAAGTTGGGTATTATTGTATCATATTGGAGCATTGTGTTGTCATAGCTGGACATTGTTATGAGACAGTGCATCATTGTGATATCACAATTGGACATTATGATGTGGCAGTGGGGTATTGTGTTGTTACATGGAACATTTTTTAATATTCACATCTTTTATATACACATATAATTAATGTTTGGGTAAACCAGTTTTCAAAGAAAGTACAAATGGCTTAACATTTTTTTCAGTCAAGTCTGGTAGTAATAAAACAAACAGAAAAATGATAGAGCACCTTTTGGCTACTGCACTGGGCAGTATTAAAAACACCAGCATTTTCAAGGCTATATGGAACATAGTGTAAGTTGAAATAGTATTTGCCTCCAATTGTCTTCTCTGTCTTTCCAGTCCAATTAGCTTGCTTCTTGGAAGATTTTAGTATTGTGTACATTAGTAGCACAAATGAGTGGCATATTTATTTTAAATCATTTACTAATTAGTTCTATAAACTTTTGCACCTCAGTTTTCTTTTATGACACATATACATAATTAAGAAACTTTTTAAGGTATTGTTTACAGACACTGGGCACATTAACATATGCCTGTAATTCCAGCACTTGGGTAAAGAGACACAGGGAGATCAGAAGTTCAAGGTCATCCTGGGTTACAAAGCAAGTTTCAGGCCAGCTGGACTACATGAAACCCTGTCTCAAAAAACAAGTTTATAGAAACAAAATAATTTTTAGAGAAAGGAGCAACTTTAGAGAGGAAAAAGTATCTATATACATATGGGGGGGTTCTAGGGGTCATGTATAAATCTCAAGAAGTGACTCTCACTACTTTCTTGACATTTCCCAAAGGTGCCCCTATAGTGTTCTCAGAAAGTGAAGAAGAAATGATCATTTTGGAACCAGATAAGAACCCAAAGAAAATAAGGTAACAGGTTTCTGGGTGTTTTAAACATATACATGTATTTACATACATATACTTAGGTATTTGGAAATCTGTCCTTTGGATTTGCTCTGATCTTAATCCTATAATCACATTCACTATCTATTCAGCTATTCTTTCTGCTTTCTTTACCCTGTCTTGGTGATCCAATGTTCAGCAAGCATGTAGTGAGCTACTAACTTCACTTAATCCACAGAACTCAGACTACCAATGAAAAACCAGAAAAAGCACCAAGTAAAAGTCTAGTGAAAAAGAAGAAAAAGAAGAGGACTGCTAATTAAAGCCAAAAGTTGTATGTGTATATAACTATTAAAAGTATATTTATTCAGTATCAACAACTCTGGGTATTTTTTTATTCAAAAGTCAGTTATAATAATGGTTGAATTTTTAATAAGCTGCCTGTTTTTTTTTAATTTGTTGCTTTCCATATGTTCTGCAACCTGTTAAATTTGTAAAGGTTGATGAGGAATGAAAGATTTCCATAAAAAATTATGTCCATTAGCTACTGCCACATGTGTAAAAAGCGGCTTGCTCCACTGCACTGAAAAGTAGTTTGTCTCAGTCTTTGCTTACTTTATGACCAAGTCAACAAGATGGTCTAGTTGTTTCCCTGAATTATTTTAACATTAGAGGAGGGGTTGCTACTCCTCACTGAATAATACAAAACAAGTTGGCTTTTCTAAATGACACATTGAAGTCACAATTTTATCTCAAATTAACTTTGACTTAAAGCTCTCCAAATCAGTTTATTCTTAATTATTCTGACAGCTGGTATCATTAATACCTTAACAAAGACACTTAAAATTAGTCAATATCTAAGATACATATACAAACAACACAAAAATTTAAAACCATTAAAAGTAATAGATTACCATAATTTGAGTGTGGCTATAACACTGACATTCAGAAATAATTGTGGAATCAAAACCCAAGATAATAACTTTACAACATTGGCTTTGGATAATTTTCATTTTAGCAGTCTTTCACTCTTACACATTTAGTGTCTCTGGTGGGTTGAGGAGAGAAACACCGTGATATTTTGAGTTCTTGTACTTTTCTCTTATTGACTGTTGTGCATGCTGTGGTGCTTTGAGGTAGGCCTGATAAAGGTCCATGAACAAGGCTTAAGACTTTCCAGGGTATATCCAGTTTTTTGTACAAGTGATTCAGGCCAGCTTTGTCCTGTGACTGGGTAGAGTGTAGTTCACAGCCAAATGCAGGGTCTCTTTCTGGAGTTTACATTCTTCTCTCACTTCAACTAGCCAGTCCACAAGTTATGGCCCACATACTGTTAGTGATGTCTGGTTGCTTCTTCATATACCCAACATTAGGTTTAAATTTGAGCTCCATTTCTTTAAGGTATGTGTGAATATCCTCATGGTAATCTGGTACTTCATTAACACTCACTGGCTTTTCATCTTCTAATACAATTGACATGTCCATAGTGTGTGGTGCTTCAAAACTACCATCCATTGGATAATCAAGCAGTACCAGTGGTTTTCTTGTTCCAGGTAAAGTGACAGCAGTTTTAAAAGCCAGGACATCTTCACACTCTGGTTTTTTAGACTCTGCTGATTTCTTTTGAGGTTCCTCTTCAGCTTCATCCACATGAATGGTAAATCCAGGCTATCGCTTGTTTTTAAAGGAGGAGCGCTAGTGATATGCTCATCATTTATGGGAAGGTCTTTAAGTGGTGCAGCCTGCTGCATCTTGGACCTCTACTGCAGCATGGGATACAGCACGTTCCCAGCCTTCAGCATCACCTGGGCGCACGCTGGGCTGCTGGGTGGACGTCACCTTCTTGGGGTTGACATTTTCCCGGTCTCCAAGCGGCAGCAACGGTAGGGCCGAGCCAGCATTGCGCGCTGCAGGTCTGGGTGCCGAGTTGCCTAACATAGCTGTTCCCTAGGGCTGAAGGTGGGATTCGTCAGTGGCACCAAGAGTGTGCACGAACCCTGACAAGCACAGCTGCCGCAACCGAACCACCCGCTACCGGGCTTGGCTGTGCCAACTGCAGGTGGCAGAGATGCGTGGAAGCAGGTGCAGCAGGGCAGGAAGAAAGAAGACCACAGATGCCGCCTCACCTGGAACATTTTGATATCAGAGTGTGGGTCTGTGATGTTACAGTTGGACATTATGATGAGAGACTGGGACATTGTGATGTTACAGTGGACCATTTTGGAATTACAGTGGGGAATTGTGATTTAGAGTGGGGCTTTTAAATGTCACATTAGTGTATTGTGACATCACAGTGGGCATTGTGATGTGGGAGTAGGATATTGTGATGTCATTGTGGGATGTTGTGACATCACAGTGAGGCATTGTGATGTCACAGTATGGCAATATGATATCACGGGGGGAGAGTGATGTCCCAGTTGGGCATTGTGATGAGACAGTGAGATATGGTGATGTCCCAGTGGAATATTGTGATATCATAGTGGGGCATTGTGATGTCATTTTGTAGCACTGTGATGTCAATGGGGCAGTGGGGTATTGTAAAATCAGAGTGGGGCTTTCTGATGTCATAATAAGATACTGTGACATCACAGCTCAGCATCGTCATGTGACATTGGATATTGTGACAGCACAGTGGAGCATTGTTATAGCACAGTGGGAAACTGATGTCACATTGGGGCAATGTGATGTCACAGTGGGCATCGTTATGTTGCAATGGGCATTTGATGAGAAATCTGGTTTTATAATGCTTTAGGGGAGCATTTTGATGGCATACCTGCTCATTATCATGAGACAGTGATTCATTGTGATGTCACAGTGGCATATTGTGAAATCACAATTGGCTTTGGGATGTCCCAATAGGGCATTGTGATGTACCACTGGGATATTATGATGTTACAGTTCAGTTAAGTGATGTCACAGTGGGACGTTATGTTGAGTGTTGAGAGTGAAGCAATGTGATGTCACAGTAGACCACTATGATATCACAATAGTTTACTGTGAGTCACAGAGCAGCTTTGTGATAAACAATGGGCATTGGGATATCACAGTGGGGCATTGTGAAATCCTAGTGGGGCTTTGTGATGTCATGTTAGGGTACTGTGATCTCATAGTAGAGTATTGTTATATAAGAGTTGTGCATTATGATGTCACAGTGGGGGTACTGTGATATCAAAATTGGACTTTGTGATGTCACACTGCTGCATTGTGAAATGCAGATTGGGTTTTGTGATGTCATATTATGGCATTGTGATGTCAACTGAGGTATTTCTATAGTGCATTAGGGCATTTTGATGTCACAGTGGGTCACAGTGATATCACAATGTGCTTTTTGGTGTCACAGGGGCACATTGTGAACATATATAGGGGCTTTGTTTTCACAATATGGTATTGTAAAGTCACAGCTTAGCATTGTGATGGATGTGAGTGTAGTATTGTATGTCACAGTGGAACACTGTAATGTCACAATGGGGCAATGCGATGTCAAATTGGGAATTGTCTGTTACTGTGGTAAACTTTTATGAATAAGTTTGTTTTGTTATGTCATATAGGTGCATTGTGTTTTATTAGCTGGACATTATCATGAGACAGGGAGTCACTGTGATATCACAATGGGACATTTTGAAATCACAGTGGGGCTTTGTGATGTCACAAAAGGGCATTGTGATGTCATACTGGATTATGATATTACAGTTCAGTTTGGTGATGTCACAGTGGGATATTATGATGGGAGAGTGGGGCATTGTGATATCAAGTAGACCACTGTGATATCCCAGTAGTTAATGGTGATGTCAAAGAATAGCTTTGTGATCAATAGTGGAGCATTGTGATATCACAGTGGGGCATTGTGAAATAATAGTGGAGCTTTGTGGTGTAATATTAGTATATTGTGATGTCACAATAGAGCATTGTTATAGTACAGTTGGGCATTGTGATGTAACAGTGGGCACTGTGATGTCACAGTGAGGCATTGTGGTTAACAAGTTGGTTTTACTATATGTCATATGGGGGCATTGTGATGTCATAGCTGTGAATTTTCATGAAACAGTGAGTCATTGTGATGTCATTGTGGAGCATTTTGCTAGCACATTGGGGCATTGTGAAATATCAGTGGGGATTTTGATGTCACAATATGGCATTGTGGTGTCACTCTGGGACATTATGGTGTTATAGTTCAGCTCTGCGATGTACAGAGACACAGTTTGATGAGACAGTGTGTCATTGTGATGTAAAAGTAGACCACTGTGATTTCACAGTGAGGAATTGTGATGTCATAGAAGAACTTTGTGATGAACAGTAGAGCAATGTGATATCACAGTTGGGCATAATGAAATCATAGTGAGGCTCTCTAATGTCACACTGGGTATTGTTATGTCACTGTGGAGCATTGTTATATCACAGTTAGGCAGTATGATGTCACAGTGAAATAATATGTTGTTACAATTGGGCTTTGTGGTGTCACTCTGTGGCATTGTTAATTCAGACTGTGGCTTTGTTATGTCATAATAGGGTGTTATGATGTCACAGTGGGGCATTGTTTTATGACAGTGGGTCATAGTAATATCACCATGGTGCATTATGATGTCACAGGGAGGTTACGTTCAGTCATAGTGGAGCAATGTGATTTAAGAGTGGGGCTTTGTGAAGTAAAGTGTACATTTATTATATCACTATTGGGGTATTTTGCTCAGTCAGTTTGTCATTGTAGTGTGACAGATGGACTTTGGAATCTCATAGTTGGTTACTGTGGTGAGAAAGGTGGGTAATTGTGATGTTACTGTTGAGATTTCTGTTGTGACAATAGGGTACTGTGATATCACAGAAAATCATGGTGATATTACAGTGGGGCATTGTTATGTTACAGTGGGAATTGTGATGAAAAATGGCTTTATTATGTCATATGGGAGCATTGTGATGTCAAAACTGGGCATTACCATAAGAGAGTGAGCCATGATGTGGTATCACAATGAGTCATTGTGAAATTAAGGTAGGGTTTTCTGATATCACAACAAGGGTATTGTGACCTCACAGCTGAGCAATGTGATATGACATAATGTATTGTGATGTCACAGTACAGCATTATTATATCAAAGTGAGACAATGTGATGTCACAGTGGGGCACTGTGATGTCAAAATGGGACAATGTGATGAAAAAAATTGGTTTATTTTGTCACATGTGAGCATTTTGATGTCATAGCTGGGCACTATCATGAGACAGCGAGTCATTGTGATTTTATGGTGGTGCATTGTTATAGCACAGTGGGGCATTGTGAAATGACAGTGGAGCTTTGTGAGATCACTTTAGTGTATTTAGGGTATTATAATTTCAGAGTGAAGCATTGTTATATCTCAGTGGGGAATTGTGGTATCAGATGAGGGCTTTGTGGTGGCATCATGTGGCATTGTGAAAACACAGTGGGGATTTGTGATGTCACAATAGAATATTGTGATATCATAGTTGAACATTGTGGTGTGACAGTGGGTATTGTTTTGTTATCATAGAGTAATGTTATATCACAGTGGGACACTGTGATGTCACAGTGGTGAAATGGGATGTCACAGTGTAGCATTAAGATGAACAAGTTGTTTTTTTATGTCATATCTGAGCTTTATGATGCTATAGTTGAGCATTAACTTTGATGTCACATTTGAGCATTGTGGTATCACAGTGGGACATTATGAAATCTCAGGGGCTTTTGATGTCACAATAGGACATTGTGATGTCACACTATGACATTATGATATTACAGTTCATCTCTGTGATGTCACAGTGGGCCACTCTGATTAGAGAATGGGAAATTGTGATGTCACAGTAGACCACTGTGATATCATATTGGGGAAGTTTTCTTATGAATAGTGGAGCACTGTGATACCACAGTGGGGATTTTTGATGTCATATTAGAGTATTTTGACATCATATCACAGGGGAGCATTGTTATAACACAGTAGGGCATTGTAATGTCACAGTAGGGCTCTGTTATGTCATAATGGGGCTTTGTGATATCACAGTGTATCATTGTGAAATTAGAGTGAGGCTTTGTGAAGTCACAATATGGTATTGTGACCTCACAGCTGCACACATTGATGTGGCATTGATATTGTGATATCAGAGTAGAACATTGATATATCAGAGTGGGACACTGTGATGTCACAATGGGATAATGTGATAATATGGTGGGACATTTTGATGTCATAATGGGCCATTGCAATGAATAAGTTGGTTTTGTTATGTTATATCTGAATCTTATTATATCAAACCTAAGCATTATCATGAGATAGTGAGTCATTATGGTGTCACAGTGGAACATGGGAATATCACAGTGGGGCACTATGAAATCCAGTGGGGCTTTTTGATGTCAAAATAGAGCATTGTGATGTCACATGGGAACATTATGATGTTACAGTTCAGCTCTATGATGTCACATTGGGAAATTATGTTGAGGAAGTGGGACATTGTGAAATCACAGTGTGAACATGTGACATCACATTAGAATATTGTTATGTCACAGTGGAGCTTTGTTACGTCACAGTAGAGTGTCATAATATTGCAGCTGAGCAATGTGATGTCATAATGGGTCTTTGTGATATCGCAATGTGTAATTGTGAATCAGAGTGCGACTTTGTGATGCCACAGATTAGCATTTTGTTGTAACATTGGGTGTGGTTGCTGGTTGCCCTGGGGCCACTGTGCATCAGTTTCCCAGGGTTGTCCAGGCAACTGTGGAGCAGGGTCTTGAGTGACCATGATTGTCATGGGAAGAAACACCCAGGAGACTGTGTCAGAGGACAGCTCATTTATTTGTTGGGGGAATAGGCTTATAAGTGTTCATGTACTGTTGGTAAAAATTATGGGTATGGGTCACTGGGGGGTTGGCTGTGTGAAGGCTGCTGGCTGATGCATCTTTAACATATAGGGAACTTCCAGCTGAACAGTAATAGGTCATATGGCCACAGGTAAACCAAAACCTAAGTCTTATCAGGATGTCCAGGTGCCTCAGGCAAAGGGAGGGAGAGGGTCCCACTCCTATGGTCCCAAGGCGAGATTATCATGGTCTAGGCCTGCTGCAACCTCCTGTGGCCTTGGGCCCTTAGCTGTACCTAACAGTTCAGGCATACTTTAGCCTCCAGTGGCCTGGAGGTGATACATGAGAGCCTGATTGGTAGCAACCTTAGTGATATTAGTTATTTGTTGTCTGAGAAATGTGATAAGGCAGGGAGCCACAAGTAACAGGGTTCCTATAGTCCGGAGGGGGCCAAGGAAGGGGATGAGCCAAATGAGTAAGGGGTTAGAGAACCAGGTGGTGGGATCGTTGGATTTATAGTGGGTTCAGAAAAGTTCACTATAGATGTGGGGTATTCAAGGGTGGCATTAATAGGGAACATAGTTCATAGGGGATGGGTGGTAGATGCACAAAAGAAGCAGATAGAAGCATTGGGGTGGTTGGTAAAGGGGAAAAGAGTGGCCATCTATTGGATGTATTGTGCTCAGGCTATGATGGCTTGTCTCTTTTCTGACTTGTTTTTCCTGTGAAAGAATGTTGTGGTAAGAACCAGGTGAGAAATGGAGCCAAGCTCTCTAGAGATATGAAGGTTGGCAGAGGGAGACAGTGCAAGGCCATGAGCCTAAAGTTTTCCTGTCACCCTCATCCAACAGTGTTCATCCCAGGGGTCTAGTATGTTGTTTTCTTTTTTTTTTTTCACAAGATTTGTTCTTGTTCTTAATATCAAGTCAGAGAGGGTTTCCTCTGGTTTTTGACAGAGGAACAGCGAGGAAGAGGTATTATTTTGGGGCCTAGAGGAGAGTGTATTTTATCCCATGCTTAAAAGAGCACAGAGGTGGACTTGGTCATAGTACCCTGGGGGTTTTTGGGTCTGCTCGACTCCTGTGAAGAAATAACCCTGTTCAAACATCTCATCAAAGCCCTAGGGGGTGTTTTATTGGTTTTGATTCCTTCTTATTTGTTGGAGACATTCATCTCTATAGAGGGCTTCCCATTGAAGGAATAGGGGGCTAGGCAGCAAAGACCAGAAGATATCACAGCAGTCCTGGGAGTTGTTAAGGGAGCCCCATAGGCTCTGGAGGAGTGACTTACTCGATGGATCATGCATCCCATCCTCCCTGACTGCCCATCTGAGTTATTTAAGGTCATTGGCCTGATATGAATAATATTTTAGGGGCTGAGCCCCAGTTGGTTGGACATTAACAGTAAAAGTTGTGATTCCCTGATTGTATTTGTATTGTTATCCAGAGCTCACATAGTTGTGTGATTGTCAGTGAGGGGGTGGATAGAGAAGGGTCCTGGTCAAGGGAATTTATCATAATGGGATTCTTTTGGCCTGTGTAACATGAGTCCGGAGGGGGACAGCTTGGTTCAGGATATAGGTAAGGTTGTAGGAGTGGATAAATGTGGGTGAGCATAGGGGTGTCTGGAGTAATTTTCTTACTAATTTCTTCCATAGCCTTTACAAGGGGACTCAATTCTGCCACTGGCTGGTCCTCAGGTTCTGCCTCATTGGAGTCATCATCTGATTTTGGCATGGTGATGGTCTTAGAAGGACCAATACAATGTCTAATAGCCACTATAATTGGAAGGAAAGGGGAGGAGGATTCCTTCCTGAACTTCCCATCTCCTGGCTAGATAAGCTATGTCAGGGTCATATGGCTCCCCAGAAATAATGCAGGGGGAAATCTAGAGGACTTATTCCTAAAAGGAGATGGCTTCCTTCTGGGAACGCTTAAAGACTCTAGCCTTGTGATGTGCTGGTAAACCTCAAATTTGTGACTCTTTTTGGTGGGAGGTGATATTACTCATTATAGAAAAAGAGTAAAGACACCAAGACCAAAGGGAAATATTCCTGAGGGCTGGATAGCACCATGGAGAATTCCCTAAAGGTCCAGACACAAGCCTGCCTGCAAGTTGAAGAGACCAATGACCATCCTACAGGCTTTTAAGAGGTTGTTGTATTACCAGTTTCTTGTTCAGGAGAGAAATAGGGGATTGTTGCCAACACTCCTGTGGGATGTGGGAGTCCAGAAAGAGGTCTAGGGGCCTTTAATCAATGCCAAAGAGTGGCCTCATCCAAGAGACATAAGGTCCCCTTTCGCTTTATTTGGTCTCTAGTGATAGTGCAAACTGAAAGTAAAGGAGGAAAGGGGGAAACCTGACAGCCCTCAGTGGTGGGAGGCAATGCCACAGAGGCTGATGCCCCTTGGTGGGGGGCACTCACCTATCCTGGTGCATCAGAGTGTCCCTGTTCAGGTGCCAGCTGTGGTTCCTGCTCACCCTGGGGCCACCCACTATGTATTTGTTTCCCAGACTTTGCAGGCAACTGCGGAACAAGATCATGAGTGGCCATGAGTAGACAGGAAGAAACACTGGGGGACTGTGTCAGAGAACAGCTCATTTATTTGTTGTGGGAATGGGCTTATAAGAGCTCATCTAGTGGCAGGAAAAAGTATGGGGTATGGGTTGCAGAGGGATTGGCTGTGTGAAGGCTACTGACTGATAAACCACTACCATATAAGGACCTTCCAGGTGTGTGGTAGAAGGTCACATGGCCACCAGGAAACCCAAACCTAAGTCAGGATGTTCAGGTCCTCCAGGCGAAAGGAGGGAGTGGCCCTACTCTTGCCATTCTCAAGGCGAGATTATTGGGGTCTAGGTCTGCTGAAACCTGGGGCCCTTATCCATGCTGGACAGCTCAGGCCTACTTTAGTCTCCAGTGGCCTGAGGCCCATTACTGTGCCCAACAATTGGGTATTGTTAAGTCAGAGTGGTGTATTGTTATATCAAAGTTGGATATGGTGATATCACAGTGGGGCATTATGATGTCAAAATGGGACATTGTGATGAACAAGTTGGTGTCGTGACATAAGAGAGCATTTTGATGTTATATCTGGGCATTATCATGAGACAGTGAGTCATTGTGATGTCACTGTGGAGCATTGTGATATCGCAGTGAGGCATTGTGAAATCACAGTGAGGCTTTCTGATGTCACATTAGGGTATTGTGATGTCACAGTGAAGCATTGTTATATTACAGTGGGGCACTGTGGTGTCATAGTGTGGCACTGTGGTGTCACAATAGGGCTTTGTGGTGTCACAGTGAAATCAGAGTGGGGATTTGTGGTGTCACAATAGAATATTGTGAGGTCACAGTTGACCATTGTGATGTGACATTGGGTATTTTGATGTCATCCTGGATCATTGTTATATCACAGTTGAACATTATGATCTTACAGCTCAACTTTCTAATGTCACATTGGGACATTATGATGAGAGATTGGTGCATTGTGGTGTCACAATGGACCTCTATGATATCACAATGGTGCATTTTTATGTCACAGTGGGGTACTGTGATTTTAAACTGTCTTTTGTGTTATTACACTGTAGCATTGTGAAATTAGATTAGGGCTTTATGATGTCATAGTAGGGTATTGTGATGTCACAGTTGAGCATTGTAATTTGACATTGGGCATTGTAATGTCATAGTGGAGCATTTTAATATCACAGTGGGACACTGTAATGTCACAGTGGGGCATTATAATGAGAAAGAGAGTCACTGTGATGTTGGTCTAGCATTGTGAATTCACACTCGTGTTTTGTGATGTCACAGTTGTGCCTTGTTATATCACAGTGGGACATTATGATTTTATAGTTCAGCTCTGTGACATCACAATGAGGCATTATCATGACAGAATGTGGCATTGTAATGTCTCACTGTACCTCAGTGATATCACATTGAGGAACTGTGATATTACAGAGGGACTGGGATGAACAGTGGAACACTGTGATATTACAGTGGGGCACTGTGGAATCAGAGTGGGGCTTTGTCATGTCACATTAGGATATTGTATCATCACAGTAGAGCATTTTTATATCACAGATGTGAATTGTGATGTCACAGTGGAGCACTGTCATATCAGAGTGTGACACTGTAATGTGACAGTGGGGAAATGTGATGTTACAGTGGGGCATTTTTGTGTTACAGTTGAAATTTTGATGAACAATTTGGTTTTATTGTGTTGCGTAAGAGTATTATGATGTCATAGCTGGTCATTGTCAAGAGACAGTGAGTCATTTTGATGTGAAATCACAGTAGGGCTTTGTGTTGTCACAATAGGACATCGTGATGTTATACTCAGTGAGGTAACAGTGAGATATTATAATGGGAGAGTGTGGCATTGGACTATCAAAGTACATCACTGTGATATCAGAGTGGTTAACTGTGATGTCACAGAGAGGCTTTTTGATAAACAGTGGAACATTGTGATATCACAGTAGGGCACTGTGAAATCACAGTGGGGCTTTGTGATGTCACATTAGGATATTGGGTCATCATAGTGGAACTTTGTTATAACACAGAGGCTAATTGTGATGTCACAGTAGAGTACTATTATAGTACCTTGGGACAATGTAATGTGAAAGTAGGACAACATGATGTCTCAGTGAAGCTTTCTTATGTTACAGGTGGGCATTTTGATGAACAAGTTTGTTTTATTATGTCATATGAAAGTATTCTGATGTCATAGCTGGGAACTATCATGAGAATGTGAGTCATTGAGATGTCACAGTGGTACATGTTGATATCAGAGCGGAGCATTGTGAAATCTCACTGGCACTTCTTAATGTCATGATACAGCATTCTGATGTCACAGTTAATATCTGTAATACTGTGACATTATGGCAAAAGAGTGGGGAATTGTGATGTCACAGTAGACCACTGTGTAATCAGAGTGGTTAATTGAGTTGTTACAGAGAAACTTTGTGATGAACAATGGAGCATTGTGATATCACACAGGGGCATCGTGAAATATCAATGGGCCTTTTGATGTCAATATAGGGCCGTGTGATGTCACTGTGGGATATTATGATGAGATAGTGGGCATTGGGATGTCACAATAGACCTCTGTGGTATCACAATGGGGAATTTTGATTTCACAGAGGGCTTTGTGAAGAACAGTGGAGCACTGTGATATGACAGTGGTACATTGTAAAATTACAGTGGGGCTTTGTAATTTCACATTAGAGTATTGTGATGTCACTGTGGAGCATTGATATATCACATTAGGGCACTGTGATGTCCCAGTGGGGCACTGTGAGTTCAAAATGCAGCTTTTGGTGTCACAGTATGGCATTTTGAAATCATAATAGAGTTTTGTGATGTCACAAGAAGGTATTCTGACACAGATGAGCATTGTTACAGTGGGCTATTTTGTTGTCACAGTGGAGCACTCTAATATCACAGTGGGTAATGTAATGTAACAGTGGGGAAATGTGATGTCACAGTGGGGCATTATTATGTTATAGTTGGGCATTTTGATGAACAAGTTGGTTTTATTATGTCATTGTGGTGGTTTGATTCAGGTGTCCCCCATAAACTTAGGTGTTCTGAATGCTAGCTCCCCAGCTGATGGATATTTGGGAATTAATGCCTCCTGGAGGGAGTGTATTGTTGGGGGCGGGCTTATGGGCTTTATAGCCAGTTTCCCCATGCCAGTGTTTGGCACACCCTCCTGTTGCTGTGGTCCATCTTATGTTGGCCAGGGGGTAATGTCCACCCTCTGCTCATGCCATCGTTTTCCCCTGCCATCGTGGAGCTTCCCCTCGAGCCTGTAAGCCAAAATAAATCTCTTTTTCCCAGAAGCTGCTCTTGGTTGGGTGATTTCTAACAGCAATGCGAACCGGACTGCAACAGTAAAGTGGTACCGAGGAGTGGGGTTGCTGCTAAACACCTGACTTTGTGGCTTCAGCCTTTTTGGAGCTGATTTTCAAGAGGAAAGTGGAAGAAGTTGAAACCTTGGCCTAAGAGATGCCCTGCAGTGTTGTAAGTACAGCTCGATGGACTATTCTGGTCAGAACTATGGACTATGAGGTTTGGCTCTTGAGGGTGAGAAAGAGCTTTGCTTGGACTGAGCTAGCAGTTTGTGTGAAAAGCTTGCTGTTATGCCTGTATCCTGAGAAGTTGTGCAGGGTTGTTTTGCGTAGAAGTGAACTGGTGTGAGTAGAGGGATATGGCACAGAAAGAAAAATCTTTGGGTGAACTGTTGCCCATTTAACTGCAACTGAGAGATTACAATCTATGAGACTGGGCTACTTGACCTGCGCTGGGGCAACAAGAAGAATGTAGACTCCTTTGAAGGGGCCTGAGTGCTCAAGGAGTGTCCTGTTCTTCAAAGTCTGCTTTATTCCCCCCTGGATTAACAAATTGGCACCCTACCTGGTATCGTGGAGTATAAGAAATGCTGGAAAGAGGGTCATTGAGTTTGCAACATGGTCTTGTGTTTTGGAAATGGCCATGGGCAGTGTGAAGCGAGTTTGCTGGTTGCCTACATAGAGACCCCATAGGGCCATGAGGATGAACCGTGGCTTGCAGTGGAGACCCAGTGGAGATGCCGGGACCATGAGATAGCTGCCGAGGAGCTGCCGGCCCCGATGAAGTTTTCCAGGACTGTGAGTAGCCTAGCTGGAGGTGCGGAATTGGAATGCCAGAGACTTGTTGCTGGTTAGAATTATCAGACTTGAAGATTTGTCACTGGCTAGAGTTGCTGGACTTGAAGCTACAGAGTTTGAAGTTTGCCCTGGTTGTTTTAAATCTTGTATTGGTTGAATGTTCCTTTGCTATGCCCAATGCCATCTTTTGCAGTGTGAATATTTATTCTGTGCCATTATGGGTTTTTTGAGGTTATATTTTGGTATTAGGGCTCAGATCTTGGACTATGGGATGTATGAACATCATTGGGATTGATAAAAACTATGGGGACTTTTAAAGTCAATCTGAATGCATTGTATTTTACACCATGTATGGATATCAGTTTATGGGGGCCAGGGGAGGAATGTGGTGGTTTGATTCAGGTGTCCCCCATAAACTTAGGTGTTCTGAATGCTAGCTCCCCAGCTGATGGATATTTGGGAATTAATGCCTCCTGGAGGGAGTGTATTGTTGGGGGTGGGCTTATGGGCTTTATAGCCAGTTTCCCCATGCCAGTGTTTGGCACACCCTCCTGTTGCTGTGGTCCATCTTATGTTGGCCAGGGGGTGATGTCCACCCTCTGCTCATGCCATCGTTTTCCCCTGCCATCGTGGAGCTTCCCCTCGAGCCTGTAAGCCAAATTAAATCTCTTTTTCCCAGAAGCTGCTCTTGGTTGGGTGATTTCTAACAGCAATGCGAACCGGACTGCAACAGTCATATAGGAGCATTGTGATGTTATAGCTGGGCATTAACATGAGACAATGAGTCATTGTCATGTTACAGTGGTATATTTTGAAATCACAGTCAAGTTTTGTGATGTCACAATAGGTTATTGTGATGTCACAGTGGAGCATTCTTATATCATAGCGGGGAATTCTGATGTCACAGTGTGGCATTGTGATGTCACCTTGGTGCTTTTTGTTGTTACAGTGGGGCATTGTGAAATTGGGGTGGAGCACTGTGATGTCACAGTAGGATATTGTGACATCACAGTTGAGCATTGTGATGTGACTGTGGGGTATTTTGATGTCATGTCATAGTGGATTTTGTTTCATCACAGTGTGATACTGTGCTGTCACAATTGGGCAATGTTATATTACAGTGGGACATTGTGATGACATAGATGGTTTTATTATGGCATATGGGAGCATTGCGTTGGCATACCTGGGCATTATCATGAGGGAGTAAGTCACTGTGATGTACAGTGGTGTACCCGGGGGCTTTCTGATATCACAATATGGTATTGTGATATTATACTGGAACATTATGATGTTAAATTTCAACTTGCTGAGGACACAATGGGAGAGTGGGGCATTGTGATGTCAAAGAGGACCACTGTGATATTATAGTGGCTAATTGTGATGTCACAGGGAGACTTTTTGATGAACAGTGGGGCATTGTGAAATCACAGTGGGGCTTTGTGATCTCACATTAAGATTTTGTATCTTCACAGTGAAGCATTGTTAAATCACAGATGTTAATTGTGACATCACAGTTGATCATTGAGATGTGATAGTAGATATTGTGATGTTGCAGTGGAACTTGGTTAGTCACAATTGGACACTGTGATGGCACAGTGGGAAATTGTGATGAACAAGTTGGTTTTATTATGTCATATTGGAAAATTGTGATGTCATAGTTGGGATTTATCATAAGACATTTAGTTATTTTGATATCACAGTGGAGCATTGTAATATCACAGTGGAGCATTATGAAATGTCAGTGGTGCTTTTTGATGTCACAATACAGCATTGTGATGCTACTGTGGGACATTATGATGAGAGATTGTGACATTGTAATGTCACAGTGGACCTGTGTGATATCACAGTAGGGATACCACTGTGTGATGAAGAGTGGAGTATTGTGAAATCACAGTGGGTCTTTGTGATGTCACAATAAGGCATTGTGATGTCACAGTTGAGCATTATTATATCACAGTGGGGAATTCTGATGTCACAGTGTGGCATATGTTGACACATTGGTACTTTTTGTTGTCATAGCGGGGCATTGTGAAATCAAGGTGGGGCATTGTGGTATCACAGTTGAGCACTGTGATGTGACAGTGGAGTATTTTGATGCCCAGTGGAGTTTGTTACATCATAGTGGGACACAGTGCTGTCACAGTGGGGCAATTTTGTTTGGCATTGTGATGAACCACTTGGTTTTATTATGTAATATGGGAACAATGATGGCATACCTGGGCATTTTCATAAGACAATGAGTCATTGTGATGTCACAGTGAAGCATTGTGGAAACATAGTGGGGCTTTATGATGTTACATTAGGGTATTGTGATGTCACTGTGGAGCATTGTTATATTACAGTGAGGCATTGTGATGACACAGTGAGGTATTGTAATATCTCAATTGGGCTTAGTGGTATCACAATGTGTCATTGTAAAATCAGAGTTGGGATTTGTGATGTCACTATAGCATATTGTGATGTCACAGCTGAGAAATGCGATGTGACATTAGGTATTGTGATGTCCCAGTGGAGCATGCTATGTCACAGTGTGGCTATGTGAAGTAACACTTGGACATTGTGATGTAACAGTGGGGCATTATAATGAACAAGTTGGTATTATTATGTAGTATTGGAGCATTGTGATGTCATAGCTGGTAATTCTCTTGAGAAAGTGAATCCTTGTGATGTTACAGTGAAGCCTTGTAATTCCACAGTGGGGCATTTTGAAATCTCAGTGGGGCTTTTGATGTCACAACAGGGCATTATGATGTGACAGTAGGACATTATGATATTACAGTTTAGCAGTGTGATATCACAGTGTAACATTATAATGAAAGTTTGGGAACTTGTGACATCACAGTAGGGAATTTGATGACAAGTGGGGCACTGTCATTTCACAATTGGGCTTTGTGGTGTCACACTATGGCATTGTAAAATCAGAGTGGGGCTTTGCTATGTCACAATACGATATTGTAAAGTCACAGTTGATCATTGTGATGTGACATTGGTATTGTGACATCATATTGGAGCATTTTTATATCATACTGGGGCATTGGTAAATGTCATGAGATATTATGATGAGAGAGTAGGGCATTGTGATGTCACAGTAGACCACTGTGTTAGTACAGTAAAAAAAAAAAGAGGACTTCCAGTCAAGATGGCGACCACCTAGCTGCACTACAAACAATAAGGGAAAAAAAAGGCAAGTATTCAAGGGAAATTAGGAACTTTTTGAAGAGGGAGGGCACAGATTGGAGTAAAAGAGGGAAGCACACACCCCCATGACCCACGCCCCGCCACCCTGCCCGCCGCGAATCTCCGCATCGGGCACGGCCCGGCGCCACAGCGGCCCGGCGCCCCATGCGCACCAAGCCCCATGCGCCCCGGCAGCCCCACACACCACACAAACCTGCGCCCCATGCCCGCGCACCCCCGCCCCCCCCAGGGCGCCCCTCCCCCCCAGCATGCCCCACGCTCCCTATCCACACGCGGCATGCGCGGCCCCAGCGAACCGAGGCTTCCTGCACCCCGGGCGCCCAGGCCTGTCCCGCGCCCCTGCGTCCCCCGCGAGCCCCAGACCCCTGCGCCCCACCCCCGCATGCCTCGAGACCCCCCCGCCCGCCCCACCGCCCGCCCCACCCCCCCGCGCACCCCAACCCCGCGCGCCCCACACTCCCTATCCACACACAGCAGGCGTGCCCCGCACCCCCTCGCCCCCGTGCGCCCCGAGTTCCCCGCGCCCCACCCCAACACGCCTTGAGCCCCCCCCCCGCACGCCCCGCCCCCGCCTTCCCCTGCGCACCCAATGCTCCCTACCCACACGCGGCAGGTGCGCCCAAAGCACCCCACAGCGTCCCGCGCCCGGGTGCCCAGGTGTGCCCCGCAACCCCGTGTGCCCCGATACCCCCGCGCCCCACCCCCACGCTCCTCGAGCGCCCCCCAGTGCGCCCCACCCCGCCACACGTCCAGAGTGCCCTGTGGCCTCCCACAGCATCCCGCGCTCCATCTTACCTCAGCGTGCTCCACACACCCTGCGCAACCCGCGACCCCCTTAACCCCCTCCCCCACACGACCCGCCACCTCACCCCCGTGAGTCCAGAGCACCGCGCGGCGTCCCGCAGCGTCATGCGCCCCCCGCGCCCACCCGAGCGCCCTGCGCTCCTAGCTGCCCCCCTCCCCGCGCTCCCTGCGCCGCCACCCCCATGCACCCCGGAGCATCCGCGCCCTGAGCCCCGTGCACCCTGAAGCACTCACTGCCCCCCCCCGCGCCCCCACCCCGAACGCCCCTCGTCCCACCGCTGCACGCGGTCCGGGCGCCCGCACGCATCCCGAGCGTGCCCAGGCATGCCCTGCGCCCCCTGGGCCCCACCCCCACGGGTCCTGCGCCCCGGCGTGCCTCAGCGTACTGTGCCCCCCTCCACGCCCCGCGCCCCCTGCGTGACACCCTCGACACCCCCCTGCAAGCCCCACCCCCCCGCATGTCCAGAGCACCCCGCGGCATCACTTGGCATACTGCACCCCGGTGTGCCCTGCGCCCCCTCCCCCCACACGCACCCTGCGCCCCCCCCGCGCACCAAGCGCAACCCCCACGTGCCCTGCGCCGCTAGACCCCGCGCCTCCTTCACGCTCCCCTGAATCCTCCTGCGCACCCGGTGACCCCCCATGTGCCCCACAATCCCCCCCGCACCCCCCGGGTGCCCCACGCTCCCCCCGCGCCCCCCGGGTGCACCGCACCCCCCCCGCGCACCACACACCACCCTTGCAGGCACACCCCCGCACCAACAGCGCGCCCCTCACCCCCTCACTGATCAGAGCATCCCATGCACCCCGCCTCTCCAGGGAACCCCACCTCGTGCCCCCTGAGCCCTGCCGCCTCCCGCACACCCCACCCTGATTGCCTGGTGCCCCGGTGCACCCCGACCCCCCCCCACTGTGTGCCCCACTCGCTCCATACACACCATCGCACCCCGCATCCCCTTCCGCCCACCCACCCATGCACCCTCCGCACATCCCGCATGGCTGTGCTCTGATCGGGGACCCACCAGTCACACCTGCCAGCCTGCTGCACTGAAGCTGAGACCTCCTACCTCGCCCTTGTTCCCTGATCCTGCGAGTAGACCAGCCACATGGTGCTCGGTTCGCAGGCCTGTGGGGGCCACCCCTGCCATGAATAGGAGGCTGCCAGATCCCCTTCTGCTGTGCTCACATCACTTGCCGCCGGTCAGCTTCTGCTGTGTCCTGATTCCGTACCCACATCATCTGCCTCTGCACTACAATTGCACGTGCAGTGGGCCCGGTCCCACAGCAAGAGCCACATAAGTCCACACTGAGTCCAGCGCCAGCGCAGGTGCCATCCCCTACCTGTACATCGCCACCCATACCCCATTCCCCTGAGGCAGAAGAGCACAGACTGTTTACAGACCCCAGTGTACCCAGCCAGAATCTAGGCACCTTCAGGGCTTGCTACCTCAGTCCCCTTCCAAGCTCAAAGGCAGGCAGCTTAGGTGCATTACTGGGTGAGAATTCAGGCAACTTTGGTGCCCCTGTCAGGCTATAGGTAGGCGGCTTTGGCAAGAGTGAGCAAAAGCCCAGGCTGCTTGCAACTGCCCCAGGCTGCCTTGGACTCGCATTAAGCTAGATCCCAGGCTACTCCACGCACCTACCTGCCCATACACTGACATGGGTAGACCACAGCGCAAAAGAAATAACACGAAAAATAAAATGGAAGAAAATCCAAACAGATCACCCAGTCCAACAAGGATCACAACTAACCAAAACATAGAAGAGTGCTTAGGATCAGAACATCAAGTGGAAGCAATGAACAATGCAACCCTGACCAAACTACTGCTAGAACTGACAGGAAAGCTACAAAGGATAGATAATCGTATGGATGCTACCAACACTAAGCTAGAGCAATATGATAAGACACTGGAAGGAATTCAAAGAGAGCTAAGAGAGTTGAGGGAGAGTGAAAAAAAAGAGGACCTTAAAAATCAGCTGGCCACACTAAATGAAAACATAAAGAAATGCAAGGATGATTTCCAAGAATCATCAAGAAAATCAGAAAATGAGACAAAAGGGAGCTGGACAAAGCGATGTAAGTGATACATAGGAAAGTAGTAGAAAATGCAAACTTAATTGAACAAGTCCAAAACTCACGAGAGGCTCTCAAGAATAGAGTCAGCGAAGTGGAAGAAAGAAATTCTGCTCTGGAAGACAGGATGGAAGAAATAGTTCGAGAGTCCAAAAATTTCAGTAAGTTCAAAAGTTCCTGTGAACAGAACATGAGAGAATTGTGGGATACACTTAAACGTCCTAATATCAGAATCATTGGAATACCAGAAGGAGAAGAATTTCAGACCAAAGGCATGGAGAACTTATTTAACACAATAATTGAAGAAAACTTCCCCCGTCTCTTAAAAGAAAGGCCCATCAAGATTCAAGAAGCAAACAGAACTCCTAACTGACTAGACCAAAGGAGAAACTCCCCAAGGCATATTATCATTAAGACTCTAAACATTGACACAAAGGAAAAAAATCCTAAAAGCAGCTAGGGAAAAACAGCACACCACTTTCAAAGGAAACCCCATCAGAATTACTTCAGACTTCTGAATGGAAACCCTGAAAGCTAAAACGGCCTGGAATGAAACCCTCCAAACTCTAAGAAATTATGGCTTCCAACCCAAACTACTCTACCCGGCAAAAGTCTCCCTTATATAGATGGTGAAAGGAAAACTTTCCATGACAAAATTCAGCTTTACAATGATATGAACACAAAACCAAACCTAAGAAAGTATTCCAGGAAATTCTCCACAGAGAAGAAACAAATAACCAAACACAAATGCCTACAAGAAGCAGATCACAGCAACCAAACCCAGAGTAGAAAGAAAAAATTTTAAACTCCATGGAAATGCCAACACACCTCCACCACCACAACATGGCAGGGATCAAATCAAACCTCACAGTCATCACCCTAAATATTAATGGCCTTAATTCACCCATAAAGAGACACAAGCTAATAGGGTGGATAAAAAAATTAGACCCCTCAATCTGCTGCCTTCAAGAAACACACCTTACCACTAAAGACAGAAACCTCCTCAGGGTGAAAAGGTGGAAAACAATCTTCCAAGCAAATGGGAATAAGAAACAAGCAGGTGTAGCTATACTAATATCAGATAAAATTGACTTCAAACAAAAACCAATCAAAAAAGACAAAGAAGGCTACTTCCTGCTTATAAAGGGAACAGTCCATCAATAGGATATTACAATCATAAATCTGTATGCACCAAACACAGGGGCACCACACTTCATAAAACAAAAGCTACTTGACAATAAAACAGAAATAACCACCAACACCATTATAGCTGGGGACTTTAACACACCATTATCAGTAGTAGAAAAATCACCCAAACAGAAGCTCAACAGGGAAGGAAGAGAGCTCAACAAAACCATAGAGCACTTAGACCTAAAGGACATCTATAGAACTTTCCATCCCAAATCCATAGACTACACATTCTTCTCAGCAGCCCATGGAACATTCTTTAAAATAGACCATATACTGGGTCACAAAGACTGCCTCCACATACTTAGGAAAGTCGACATAATTCCCTGCATGATATCAGATCATAATGCCATATTCCTAGAAATCAACAACAAAAAAACCAACAAGAACCCCAACGGCAACTGGAAACTGAATATCACACTCTTAAACAATAAATGGATAGTGGATGAAATAAAAGTGAAATTCCAAAATTCCTGGAATTGAATGACAATGAGAACCCATCATACCAAAACTTATGGGACACAATGAAGGCAGTCCTCAGGGGGAAATTCATAGCATTTCATGCCTTCATGAATAAGACAGAACGATCCCAAATCAATAGCCTAACCATCCACCTAAAGGCATTGGAAAAACAAGAAAAATCCAACCCAAAGAGCTCCAGAAGGAAAGAAATAATTAAAATCAGAGCAGAAATTAATGAATTGGAAACCAAGGAAACAAGGCAATTGACAAAACAAAGAGCTGGTTCTTTGAAACAATAAACAAGATTGGCATACGTATGGCCAATTTGATCAAGCAAAAAAAAAAAAAAAAAAAAAAAAAAGGAGAGACTCCAAATTAACAAAATTCAAAATGAAAAAGGAGAGATCACAACAGACATAAGTGAAATTGGGAGAATCATTAGGAATTATTTGAAAAACCTCTACTTCACAAAACTGGAAAATGTGGAGGAAAAGGATAAATTCCTGGACGCATATCATCTACCAAAGCTAAACTCAGAGCAGATTAATCACCTCAATGAACCCATCACACTCATGGACATTGAAAAAGTAATAAAAAACCTCCCCAAAAAGAAGAGTCCAGGACAAGATGGATTCCCAGCCAAATTTTATCAAACCTTCATGGAAGAACTCAAACCAATCTTTCTAAAACTGTGCCACACAATTGAAGAACAGGGAAAGCTACCCAACTCCTTGATGAAGCTAGTATCACCCTAATCCCAAAGCCAGGCACAGATGTCACAAGAAAAGAAAACCACCGGCCTATTTCCCTAATGAACATAGATGCAAAGATCCTGAACAAAATACTCACAAACCAAATCCAACAACACATCAAAAGCATTATCCACCTTGACAAAGTGGGATTTTTCCCAGGAATACAAGGGTGGTTCAACATACGAAAATCTGTCAATGTAATACACCACATAAACAAGCTTAAACATAAAAACCACATGATCATTTCTATAGATGTAAAAAAGGCCTTTGACAAGATACAACATCACTTCATGATCAAAACATTGGAGAGAATCGGCATGGCCGGTTCACATCTTAACATAATAAAGGCAATATACAAAGCTCCAAAGGCCCAAATAATACTTAATGGAGAGAGACTGGAGGAATTCCCATTGAGATCAGGAACAAGACAGGGATGTCCTCTCTCACCTCTGCTTTTCAATATAGTTCTGGAAGTCCTAGCCCAAGCAATAAGACAGGAGAAGGAAATAAAAGGGATACAATTTGGAAAGGAAGAAGTTAAGTTAGCTCTATATGCTGATGACATGATTGTATTTGTAAGAGACACAAGAGACTCCATACCAAAACTCCTGAAGGTGATTAACTCCTATAGCAAAGTAGCAGGATACAAAATCAATGCACAAAAATCGGTAGCATTTTTTATGCAAATGACAAAGACATAGAAAAAGAAATAAAGGACATAGTCCCATTTTCAATAGCCACAAAAAAATAAAATACCTTGGAATTACGTTAACCAAGGAAGTAAAAGATCGATACAACGAAAATATAAAAACTCTCAAAAAAGAAATTGAGGAGGACTTGAGAAGATGGAAAGACCTCCCATGCTCCTGGATATGCAGAATTAACATTGTGAAGATGACAATCCTAACAAAGGCAATATATAGATTTAACGCAATTCCAATTAAAATCCCTACAGTGTTCTTCACAGAGATAGAAAAAATGATCTCAAATTTCTAATGGAAAGGCAGAAGGCCTTGCATATCCAAACATATCCTCAGCAAAAGAAATACCTCTGGTGGCATCAACATACCTGATCTAAAGCTATACCACAAAGCCATAGTATTAAAAACAGCATGGTACTGGCATAAAAACAGGAGTATAGACCAATGAAATAGAATTGAGGACCCAGACATTGGGCCAAGCAACTATAGCTACTTGATATTCGACAAATTCCTGAACAATATAGGCTGGAAAAAAGATAGCATCTTCAACAAATGGTGCTGGACAAACTGGATAACCACATTCAGGAAACTAAACTTGATCCACACATTTCACCATGCACGACACTCAAATCCAAATGGATCAAAGACCTCAACATAAGGCCAGAAACTCCAATACTACTGGAAGAAAATTTAGGAAGTACTTTCCATGATATAGAAATGGAAAAAGACTTCCTGAACAAAACCCCAGTGGCTCAAGTTCTTAATCAGTCACTCAACCAATGAGATCATATGAAGCTGAAGAGTTTCTTTACAGACAAGCATATAATAAGCAAAGCCAATAGAATACCCACAGAATGGGAGAAAATATTTGCAGGTTATCCAACTGATAGAGGCCTTATCTCTAGAATTTTCAAAGAACTCAAAAGTCTAAACAATAAGAAGACAAATACCCCACTCACAAAATGGGGCACAGAGTTGAATAGGCAATTCACAGAGGAAGATATACAAATGGCAAACACACACTTAAGAAAATGTTCATCATCCCTAATCATCAGGGAAATGCAAATTAAAACAACTATGAAATTCCACCTTCCCCCAATAAGGATAGCCAACATCAAAAAGTCAAATGAAAATAAATGCTGGCGAGGATGTGGAGAAGCAGGGACACTCATTCACTGTTGGTGGGAATGCAGGATGATACAACCACTTTGGAAAGCAATATGCAGACTTCTGAAAAAGCTGACTATAGAAATACCAACAGACCCAGTTATACCCTTACTGGGCATCTTCCCTAAAACCTTCAAACCACAGGCCAGAGAGATTTGCTCAACCATGTTTTTAGGGGCTCAATTCGTCATAGCTAAAAGCTGGAATCAACCCAGATGTCCATCATTAGAAGAATGGATAACAAAGATGTGGCATATCTACACAATGGAATTCTATACAGCAGTAAGAAAAAACGACACAAAGAAATTTGAGGAAAAAATGGTTGAACCTGTAACAGATCATTCTCAGTGAACTTACCCAATCACAGAAAAAAAATCGACATATAGTCTCACTCATCTACAACACCTAACCTAAATCTACCCACGATACCTTACAAAGCCAGCAAGCACCTCATGGACTAGACAATAGGATGGATGGAGAGGGCGGGGAGGGCATCGAAGGGTGGAAAACAGTATTCCAGACCCAAATGGCAATGGTACCATAAAATTCTACTTCCTAAAAGACAGACCAAATGGCTGAACTGTCACTAGACCCTTACAGGAAACACGTGAACCACAAGACACTGGAGAGGGAAGGATCAAGGCTAACCTAAATCTTCTACATCTTCCCTCCCTCCCTTTCCCCCTCTCCCCTCTATCTCTCTCTTCTCTAGCTCTTGTATATTGGTTACGCTTTTCCTCAATTTCATAGTGGGCACTGACCTGTAACCCCCACTTCCAGCTTGGGGCTACCATCCACAATGAGCTTTTGGTCAGAGAAACCTACAAAGTTTCCCAAAACAATGACAGACTTCTGTCAGACTACTTGATTACCCACCAAAGCCAGTGGTAAGACCCTATTGCTGAAGACTCCATATGCTGCTGAAACGTAAAATGGAATGGCATGGCCGGAAGCCAGAAGATACTCAGTCCCCAGAGAGTCAGCGTGTCTAGTGCCATAATGTTCTACATGGGCGACTGGGGGAAATGACCAATATCTGTCCAAGCAACTCATTGTCTAACCTTATTAGCAACAAATAACCTGATGTGATGCCCATACAAGTGCAATAGTGGCACACAGCCATGGTGAGGAACCAACTGCTCTTGATTTGGCTAACTGATCCCCTCAGTGGTACTAGACCCATAGCTGGAGCTGGGAAACAGGTCAGAAGCATACCCAAACACAAGCCCACTCTCCAATATCAAGCTACCATCAATCATGGGGTACAAGAGGGCCTACACCTATCAAACTCTCTATCCAAAAATTAAGTGTTATCTCAATTTTCCAGGTGCTAACTTACTCTCTGTTGGAGAATCTGCTTCTCTTTTTCAGATAGATGCAGATCCTAAGGAGAGAGCTGCCCCAATATACCTCAAAGGGGGCCTAACTGAAACTAAGGACAATTGGCGAAACAAGCAAAGGTGATGTTTTCCTGTGAACCACATGCCAGCACAAAGGGGAAGGAGACCAACACAGAGAAAAATCAACTCCTACCAAATCAGAGAGCCAGAGGCTCAGAGGCCCCCAACACCTCAGCACTGAAGCAGACTAAAAATGAACCCAAAATGGCTCAGGGAAATTTTGCGGAAGAGGGGGCAGAAAGAATGTCAGAGTCACATGTTGGGTCATGATTTGCAGAGACTTTTATCATACCAATAACTGTGGTCTAACTCCACAATGCACGACCCATTTACATCAACAAGGAGGGTCCAATGGGAGGGTGTAGATCATAGATGAGCCTAAACAATGGTACCAAACTGCCTGTATTTGCTGAAAAGAAAACTAATAAACTAAATTTTTAAAAAAATAAATTAATGAATTGGAAGCTAAGGAAATTTAAAAGAAAGAGCTGGGTCTTTGACAAAATAAACTAGATTGATAAACCCCTGGTCAATTTGACCAAACAAGAAAGAGACACTTCCAAAAAAAAAAAAAAAATAGATAAGAAAAAGGAGAGATCACAACAGACATAAGTGAAAATCATCAGGACTTATTTCATAAACCTCTACTCCATATAACTGGACAATATGGATGAAATGTATGAATTTCTGGACACATACAACCTACCAAAGCTAAGCTCAGAGCACATTAATCTCCTAAACATACCTATAACACCCATTGAGACTGAAAAGGTGATCAAAAACCTCCACAGAAAGAAGAGTACAGGACCAGATGGCTTCTCAGCTGAATTCTATCAAACCTTCATGGAAGAACTGAAACCAATTTTTTCTCAAACTGTACCACACAATTGTAGAACAGGGAAAGATCCCCAATTCCTTTTGTGAAGGTACTATCACCCTACTACCAAACAAAGCAGAGATTCCACAAGAAAACTATAAGCCTATTTCCCTTACAAACTTAGACTCAAAGATCCTGAACAAAATCCTCACAAACCAAATCTAACAACATATCAAAATCATTATCCCCCCTTGATCAAGTAGTCTTCATCCCAGAAACACAGGGATTGTTCCACACATGGAAATATTTTAAAAAAAATTGTTGCTTATTTTTATTTATTTATTTGTGGGCACCAGAAAGAGAGAGAAAGAGGCAGACAGAGAGAGAATGGGTGTGCCAGGGCCTCCAGCCACTGCAAAATAAGTCCAGACATGTGTGCCCCCTTGTGCATCAACATGGGTCCTGGGGAATCTAGTCTCAAACCAGGGGTCTTAGGCTTCACAGGCAAGTACTTAATGGCTAATCCATCTCTCCGGTCCCAACATGTGGAAATCTGTCAATGTAATAAACCACATAAAAAAGTGTAAACACGGGCTGGAGAGATGGCTTAGCGGTTAAGCGCTTGCCTGTGAAGCCTAAGGACCCCGGTTCGAGGCTCGGTTCCCCAGGTCCCACGTTAGCCAGATGCACAAGGGGGCGCACGCATCTGGAGTTCGTTTGCAGAGGCTGGAAGCCCTGGCGCGCCCATTCTCTCCCTCTCCCTCTATCTGTCTTTCTTTCTGTGTCTGTCGCTCTCAAATAAATAAATAAAAAATGAACAAAAAAGTTTTTTTAAAAAAAAGTGTAAACACAAAAACCACATCTTAATTTTGATAGAGGCAGAAAAGGCCTCTAACAAAATACATCTCTTCATGATAAAAACATTGGAAAGAATGGGCATAGATGGTTTGTATCTCAACGTGATAAAGGCTATATATAATGTTCCCAAAGTCTAAATAATATGTAATAGGGGAGAGATTAAAGAAATTCCCATTGAAATTAGGCAGAAAATAGGCCTGTCCACTCTCACCTCTGTTCTTCAACATAGTAATGGAAGTCATAGTTCAAGCAATGACTGGAGAAAGAAATAAAAGGGCCACAAATTGTAAAGGAAGAAGTTAAGTTAGTCCTATTCAAAGATGACATGCTTCTACACATAAGAGGCCTGAGAACCTCTATCTCAAAACTCTTCACAGTGATTAACCCCTTCAACCTAGTAGCAGGATACAGAATCAACACACAAAAAACAGTAGCCTTTCTATATGTAAAAGATACAGAGAAAGAAATTAGTGATAATGTCCTATTCTCAAAATAAAAAAGCATATATATTGGAATAACATTAACCAAGGATGTGAAAGACCTATACAATGACAACATAAAAACACTCAAAAAAGAAATTTATGAGGATTTGAGAAAATGGAAAGACCTCTCATGCTCCTGGATAGGCAGAATTAACATTGTGAAAATGGCATCTTACATTGGAATTGACCATATGGGATCTGAAGCTATATTACAAAGCCATCATAATAAAAACAGCATGGTATTGGCATAAAATCAGGATTGTAGACCAATGGAACAGAATTGAGGATCCAGACTTTGAGTGAAGTAACTACAGCTATTTGATATTGTACAAAAGACCTAACAATTTAAGCTGGAAACAAGACAGCGTCTTCAACCAATGGTGCTGACAAATTGCATAACCATATGCAGAAAAATGAAAATTGATCCACACATCTTGCTATGTACAAAAATCAAATCCAAATGGATAAAAGACCTCAAAAGAAGACCATAAACTCAGCTACTCCTGGAAGAAAACATAAGAAATTTCCATGATACAGGAATGGACAAAGACTTCCTGAATAAATCTCCAGTAGCTCAGGAACATAAACAATCACTCAACTATTGGGATCTTATTAAGATGATAAGTTTCTTCAGAAACAAACATACAAAAGGCAGAGCCAATAGATTACCAACAGAATGGGAGAAAATTTTTGCTGGCTATACCACTGACAGAGGCCTAATTTCTAGAATCTACAAAGACTCAAAATTGTAACTATAAAAAGTCAAATAAACCCACTCCCAAAATGAGGCAAAGAACTGGACAGGCAGTTCTCAGAGGAAGAATATAAATGGCAAACACACACTTAAGAAAATGTTCATAATCCCTAGTCACTAGGGAAGTGCAAATTAAAACATTTATGAGATTCCACCTTACCCCAGTAAGGATAGCACACATTTAAAAATCAAGTGAAAACAAATGTTGGTGAGGAGGTGGAGAGGTAGGAACCCTCATTCACTGCTGGGGGAAATGTAAGATGGTACCACCACTATGAAAAGCAATATGGAGACTCCTAAAAAGGTTGACTATAGAGTTACCAAAAGACCCAGTTATTCCATAACTGGGCATCTACCCTAAAAACTCCACACCTCAATTCAGACAGATTTGCTCAACCATGTTTATAAGTATTTAATTCATTATAGCTAAGAGCTGGAATCAACCCAGATGTCCATAATTAGACAAACAGATAACAAAGATGTGGACTATCAACGTGATGGAATTCTACACAGCAGTAAGGAAAATGACAAAATTAAATTTAAAGAAAAAAAATGGCTGAACCCGGAACAGATCATTCTCAGCAAACTCACCCAATCACAGAAAGACAATTGTCACAAGTAGTCTTTGTGGTGTTATGCAGAGACAATGTGAAATCAGAATGGGTCTTGGTGATATCACCTTTGAGCATTGTGATGTGAGATTAGGTATTGGGATGTCACAGTGGAGGATTTTTATGTCACAGTGGGAAACTTTGGTGTCACATTGGGGCAATATTACATCACAGTTGGACCGTTATCATGTCACAGTGAGGCATTGTGATGAGCAAGTTGGTTATGTCATATGGGTATATTGTGATGCCATATCTGGGCATCACAATATACATCACAGTGGGACATTATGGTGAGGCAGTGGAGCATTGTGATATCACAGTAAGGTATTGTGCTATAACAGTGGGGCACTGTCATGTCACAAAGGGGCTTTGTGTTTTAAAAGTGGCACACTGTGATGTTGCAGTGAATCTTTGTGGTGTCACAGTGGGGAACTGTGGAGTAAGGCAAGGGCTTTGTGTTGTCATAATCAGGTATTTTGATGTTGCAGTTGATCATGGTAGGTAGGTAATTGTGATGTCACAGTGAGGTGTGATGGAGAATTGTTACATCCCAGTGCAGCATTTTGATGTCAACGTGATACACTGTGATGTCACAATGGGGCTTTCTGGTATCAAACTAGCACTGTGAAATCAGAGTGGAGCTTTGCAATGTCACATAGGGTTTGTAATGTGACAATTGGGCATGATGATGTGACATTGGGCATTGTGATGTCACATTGGAGCATCATTAGAACACATTGTGATGTTACTGTGGATCAATGTGATGTCACAGTGTGGCATGGTGATGTCACTGTTGGGCATAGTGATGAAGATGTTTCATCATGTCATATGTGAGCATTGTGATATCACACCTGGGTATTGTCATGAGACAGTGAATGTGACATCACAGTGGGGAATTTTATGTCACATTAGGGTATTGTGATATCACCTTGACCATTTTTTATATCAAATTGGGTTATTGTGATGTCACTGTGGAGCATTGTGATATCACAATGGGAGTTTATGTTGTGACATTGGGGCACTGTGAATTCAAAGTCAGGTTTTGTCATATCATAATATGGTAGAGAGGTGTCCCATTTGAACATGGTGATGTGATAGTGGTATATTGCAATGTCACAGTGGAGGATTGTTATATCAAAGTGGTACACTATGACATTGTAATGTCATAGAGGGGTGTGTGCTGACCAGTGGAGCTTTATGATATAACAGTAGTGATTGTGAAATCACAGTATGGCCTTTTGATGTCACATTAGGGTATTGTGATGTCACAGTGGAGTATTATATAACAATGGGGCATTGTTCTGTCACAGTGGGATATTGTGATGTCACATTGGGGCATTGTATTATCACAGTGGGTTATTGTAATATCACTGTGGAACATTGTGATGTTACAGTGTACCTCTCTGATATAACAGTGGGAGTTGTGATGTCACAGAGGGGTTTTGTGAACAGTGGAGCATTGTGATATCCCAGTGGGACATTATTAAATCATAGAGGAGCTTTGTGATGTAATATTATGGCATTGTGATGCCACAGTAGAGCATTGTTATATCACAGTGGGACACTGTTATGTCACAGTGGGGCACTGTAATGTCACAGTAAGGTTATGTAAATTCATAATGGAGCACTGAAATTTTATCATGGGGCATTGTGAAGTAAGGGAAATTGTGATGCCATTATAGTACATTTTGATCAGAGAGTGAGCTTTGTGATGTGACAATTGGGCATTGGGATTTCACTACTGAGTATTGTGATGAGATATTGAGGCATTTTGATTATACAGTGAGTCAATGTAATGTCACAGATGAGCACTGTGATATCACAATGGGGCACTGTGATGTCACCAAGGGGCCATGGGATGTCACAGTGGCACATTTAGTAATCAAAGTGGAGTTTTGTGATGTCACAATATGGCATTATGAGGTCACAGTTTGACAGTATGGTGTTCTATTTGAGCTCTGTGAAGTTGCTGTGGGACATTACGGTGAGAGTGTGGCATTGTGATATCACAGTGGACCTCTGTGATATCACCATGGGGAATTGTGATGTCAAAGTGGGGTTGTGATGAACAGTGGAGCACTGTGATATCACAGTGAAGCATTGTGAAATCACAATGTATCTGTGTGATGTCTCATTGGGGTGTTGTGATATCACAGTTGCATTATTATATCACAGTGGGGCATTGTGATAAAGAAGTTTGTTGTATAATGTCATATGTGAGCATTGTGATATCACAATGGGGAATTGGGAAATCATAGTGGGGATTTGTTATGTCACATTAGGGTCTTGTGATGTCATAGTCAAGCATTTTTATATGACAGTAGGACATTGTAATTTCACAGTGGGAAACTGATGTCACAATGGGTCTTTCTGGTGTCTCAGTGAGGTATTGTGAATTCAGATTTGGAGTTTGTCATGTCAATATCATAGAGTTATGTCACATTGAACATGGTGATGTGATAGTGAGGTATTGTGATGTCACAGTGGGGTATTGTAATGTCATAGTGAGATTACGTAAATTTATTGTGGAGTACTGTGATTTCATCATTGAGCACTGTGAAGTAAAGTGGAGTTTTGTGATGTCATTATAGTGCATTTTGATGACACAGTGAGAATTGTGATAGGAAAGTTGGGCATTGGGATTTAATTTTGTCTACTGTGATGAGAGTAAGGAATTGTGAGGAGGCAGTGAGTCATTGTGATGTCTTAGATGTGTACTGTGATGTCATGGTTGGGCACTAAGATATCACAGTGGGGCACTGTGATGTCCTAATGGGCTTTATAATGTCACAGTGGGACATTATGATAGGACAGTGTGACTTTGTGATGTCACAATTGGGTTATATCACATCACAGTTGAGCATAGTGATGTTACAGTTAAGCTATGTGATGTCACAGTGTGAAATTATGATGAAATAGTGGGGCATTATGATGTTACAGTGAACCTCTGTGATATCACAATTGGAAATTTTTAAGTCACAGAGGGGCTTTGTGATTAACAGTGAAGCATTGTAATATCACAGTGGGGCATTGTAATGTCAGGTTATGGTTTGTGATTTTACTGTGGAGCATTATCATATCAGAATGGGGCATTGTGATGTCACAATTGGGTGTTTTGTGTCACAGTGGTGCATTGTGAAATCAGCGGGGTTTTGTAATGTCACTACATGGTATAGTGATGTCACAGTTGAGCATGGTAATGTAACAGTGAGTTATTGTGATGTCACAGTGGAGCAGTTATACCACAGTGGGACACTGTGATGTCACAGTTGGACAATGTGAAATCACAGTGGGGCACTTTAATGTTGCAGTGAGGTTATGTAAATTTGTAGCTGAACACTGATTTCTTTGTGGGGCATTGTGATGTAAAGTGGGTATTCCTGATGCCATTATTGTGCATTTTGATCAGACAGACAGCATAATGATGGCAGAGTTGGTCTTTGTGATTTCAATTTTGGGTACTGTAATGAGTGAGGCATTGTGATGATGTTACAGTGGGGCCTTGTGATGTCAGACTGGGATATTATAAAATCGCAGTGAGGCTTTGTTATGTCACAATAGGGCATTGTGATATCACAGACATTACGATGAGTGGGGCATTGTGATGTCACAGTAGACCTCTCTGATATCACAGTGGGAATTGTGATGTCATAGGCTTCATGATGGTCAGTAAAGCTTTGTGATATGCCAGTGGGGCATTGTGAAATCAGAGTGGTGCTTTTCAATATCACATTAGGGTATTGTAATGTCACAGAGGAGCATTGTTATATCACAGTGGGCATTATGAAGTCTCAGTGGAACACTGTGATGTCACAATGTAGCATTGTGGAGTTACAGTGGGGCATTATGAATTCAGGCACGGGCTTTGTCATGTCACAATGTTGTATAGTTAGGTCACAGTTGAGCATGGTAATGTTAAAATGGGGTATTGTGATGTCACAGTGCAGCATTGTAATGCAACATGAAGTTATGTAAATTCATACTCAATCTCTGTTATTTCATTGTGGGACATTGTGAAATAAAGTGGTGATGTGTGATGTCACTATAGTGCGTTTTGATGAGACAGTATTGCAATGGGACAGTTGGACACTGTGATTTCATTTTGGGTATTGTGATGAGACAATGAAGCATTGTGAGGATACAGTGAGTCATTGTGATGTTATAGATGAGCACTCTGATGTCACGGTGGGGTATTGTTATGTCAGAGTGGGGCTTAGTCATGTTACAATCAGATATTCTGATGTCACAGTTAACCATGAAGATATGACAGTGTTGTATTGTCATTCAACAATGGAGCATTTTTATATCACAGAAGGAAACTGTGATGTCACAGTAGGACAATGTGATGTCACAGTAGGGTTTTGTGAAAACACAGTGGGGTTTTTTGATATCACAATAGGGAATTGCGTTATCAGAGTGTGACGTTATGATGTTACAGTTCAGCTGTATGATGTCACAGTGGGACATTATGACAAGGAAGTAGTATATTGTGACGTCAAAGTGGGTAATTGTGGTGTCACAGTGGTGCTTTGTGCTTAACAGTGTAGCATTGTGATATCCCCGTGGGCAATTCTGAAAACAATGTGGGACTTTGTAATGTTACATTAGGGTATTTTGATGTCACAGTTGGATATTTTTATATCAGGTTGGGACATTGTGATGTCATAGTGGGACACAGTGATGTCACAATGGTGTTGAGAGTGGAGCTTTGTGATGTCAAAATAAGGTATTGTGATTCACAGTTGAACACTGTGATAAGACACCAGGCTTTTTTTTTTTTTAATTTTTTTAAAATTTATTTGAGAGTGACAGACACAGAGAGAAAGACAGATAGAGGGAGAGAGAGAGAATGGGCGCGCCAGAGCTTCCAGCCTCTGCAAATGAACTCCAGACGCATGCGCCCCCTTATGCATCTGGCTAACGTGGGACCTGGGGAACCGAGCCTCGAACCGGGGTCCTTAGGCTTCACAGGCAAGCGCTTAACCGCTAAGCCATCTCTCCAGCCCAAGACATGAGGTTTTTGATGTCACAGTGGAGCATTGTTACATTACAGTGGACCATTGTGAAATCTTAGTAAGTCTTTTTGATGTCACAATAGGAAATTGTGATGTCACACTGGTGTGTAATAATGCTACAGTTCAGCTCTGTAATGTCCCAGTGAGACATTAATATGAGAGAGGTGGGCTTTGTGGTACAACAGTGGGGCAATATTATGTCACAGTGGGGTATTGTGATGACTAAGTTAATTTGATTATATCATTTGGGAGCATTGTGATGTCATAGCTGGGAATTGTCATTAGACAGTGAGTCATTGTGGTATAATAGTGGAACACTGTGATATCACAGTGGGGCATTGTGAAATGAAGGTGGTGCTTTGGATGTCACATTAGGTTACATTAGGTTACATTAGGTTACTGTGATATCACAATAGATGTCACATTAGGTTACATTAGGTTACTGTGATATCACAATAGAGCTTGGGGCTTTCTGATGTCACTACAGGGCCTTGTGATACCACAGTAGGACAATATGATGTTACATTTCAGCTCTGTGATGTCACAGTGGGACATTACAATAATTCAGTGTGTCATTATGATGTCAAATATGAACATTGTGATGTCTCAGTGAGGTACTGTGGTTAACAATTTAATATTATTGTGTCACATGGGAGACTATGATGTCATACCTGGGCATTAACATGAGACCATAAATCATTGTGATATCACAGTGGAGCATTGTGATATCACAGTGGGGCATTGTGAAATCTCAGTAAGGCTTTTTGATATCACAATAAGGCATTATGGTATTGCAGTGGGACATTATGATGTTGCAGTTAAGCTCTGTGATGTCACAGTGGGTCATTATGATAAGCAAATGGGGCATTCTTATGTCACAGTATGTCATTGTGATATCACAGAGGGGATTTGTGATGTCACATTATGTGACACTAGACCACTGTGATATCACAGAGAGAAATTGTGATGTCACAAGGGGCTTTGTGATGAACAGTGGAGCACTGTGATATCACAGTGGGACATTTTAAAATCACATTGGGGCTTTGGATTCTGTGATGTCACATTAGGATATTATGATGTGACCTTGGAGCATTGTTATATCACAGTTGGGCATTGTGTTGTCACAGTGGAGCACTGTGTTTTCACTATGAGGCTTTGTGGTATCACAGTATTCTATTGTGAAATCAAAGTGGGATCCTGTGTTATCACAATAGGGTATTATGACCTCACAGCTTTGCATGTGATATGACAGTTGGGTATTGTGATATCACATTGGAGCACTTTTATATCATAGTGGAATACTGTGAGGTCACAGTGGGGCAATGTGATGTAAAATGGGGCTAGGTGATGAACAAATTCATGTTATTATGTCATAAAAGAACATTGTGATGTCATAGCTGGACATTATCATGAAATAGTAAGTGAGTCATTATGATATCACAGTGGATCATTGTGATATCACAGTGGAGCATTGTGTAACTTTAGTGGGGCTTTCTGATATCACAGTAGGGCATTGTGATGTCACACTGAGACATTATGATGTTACATTTCAGCTCTGTCATGTCCCAGGGTGACATTATGATGAGAGATTAGGTTATTATGATGTCAAAGTGGACCTCTGTGATGTCACAGTGAGGAGTTGTGATGTCACAAATGGACTTTGTGATTCAGAATGTAGCATTGTGATATCATAGTGAAATCACAATGGGGATTTGTGATGTCATGTTAGTCATGTGATGTCACAGTGGAGCACTGTTATATCAAAATGGGGCATTGGAATGTCACATGGGGCAATATGATGTCACAGTGGGGCTTTGTGGTATCATTGGGCAGCATTATAAAATCAGAGTGAGGCCCCACTGCGACATCACAATCCAGCACTGTTCTATTACCCATGTGACATTATAGTATGCCACTGCCTTATAAAAATGTCCAACTGTGATATCACAAAGATCTACTGTGACATCACATTGACCCACTCTTTCATCATAATGCCCCACTGTGACAGCACAGAGCTGACCTGTAACATCATAATGTCACACTGTGACATCACAATGCCATACTTCTACTGTGATATATTAAATATCCACTGTTGCATCACAATACCTAATGTCACATCACAATGCTCAGCTATGATGTCACAATATCTAATGGTGACATCACAAACACTACAGTAGACCACTGTGACATCACAGTGGGGCATTGTGATATCATGGGGTAGCATTGTGACATCACAATAGAGTATTGTAATGTCACAGTGGCACATTATAATGTTACAATGGGGCTCTATGTCATAGTTGGATAGTATAATGAGGGAGTGGGGTATTGTGAAGTCACAGTGTAACATTATAATAACACAGTGGATAACTGTTATGTCACATTAGGATTTTGTGATGAAACAGTTGAGCATTGTGTTATCACAGTGTGGCATTTTGAAATCACAGTCAGCTTTGTGATGTCATATTAGGGTATTGTGATGTCACAATGGACATCGTGTTGTAACACTGGGAATGATGATGACACAGTGGAATATTGTGATGTTTCATTGGAGCACTGTTATATCAACATGGAGCATTTTAAGAGACTATGGCACTTGATGTCACAGTAGAGCATTGTGATGTTACAGTGGGACATTGTGGTGTGACAGTGGGGAATTGTGATGTGATAGTTGTGTGTGGTGATATCACATTGTCGCATTGTGATGTGATAGTTGGGCATTGCGATATCACAGTCAGGTATTGTGATGAGACAATGAGGCATTGTGATGTCAGTCACAGCTGTTGTGATGTGAGAGGGGGCATGGTGATGTCATAATATACCATTGTGATATAATAGTGTGGAATTATGATGATACAGTAGGGATTTGTGATGTCACAGTGGACTTTGATGTCAAAGTGGAGTTTTGTGAAATCCCAGCTGGGCTTTGTGATATCACAGTAACCAACTGTGTAGCACTGTGAAAAGACAGTTGGGTATTGTGTTACAAATGTCCAGCATTATGATATTACTGATGGGCATTGTGATATCACAGTGTGGTATTTGGATATCACAGTTCAAATTGTGGTGCAAGTTGAGAATTATAATGTTATTGTGGAAAATTTTGATGTGACAGTGGGACTTAGTGATGCCACTGTGGAGCATTTTGATATGACAGTGGTGTGTTGAGATATTACAGTTGAGTACTGTTATATCATAGTTAAACATTGTAATTTCAAACTTCGTCATTATGATGCCTTGATGGAATGTTGTGATATGACAGTGGGGTAATTGTGTGTCACAGAGGGGCACTGTGATATCACAGTGATGCATTGTGATGCCACAGTTGTATACTATATTGTCACTATGGGGCTTTATGCTTTCACAGTGGCATATTGTGATTTCACAATTGAGCATTGTGATGTGACAGTGTGGCATTTTGATGTCACAGTGGAGTATTTTTTATTAGTGTGGTGCATTGTGACATCACAGTGGGACCTTGTGAATTCAGAGTTGGGCTTTGTGATATCACAATAGGTTATAGGCTGGCCTTTTTATGAGAGAGAGAGGGAGTGAGTTGACATTCCATGGCCTCCAGCCTCTGAAATCAAACTCCAGACTGTGTTCCCCCTTGTGTGCATGTATGACCTTGTGCACTTGCATCCCTGTGTGTCTGCCTTACATGGGACATGGAGAGTCAAATATGAGTCCTTAAGTTTTACAGGCAAGTGCCTTAACCACTAAGCCATTTCTCAAGTCCCCATTGTGGTTTCACAGTGGGGTATTATGATGTCACACATGGCTATTTGGTTTGACAGTTTGACACTGTGATAGCACAGTGAAACACTGTTATGTCACAGGGTGGCCTTGTGATTTGACCATTGGGCATTGTTATGTCACAGTAGAGCATTGTGATATTACTATGGGGAATTCTTAGTCACTGTAAGTCATTTTGATGTGACATTGGCCATGAGATGTCACAATTGGGCAGTATGATGTGACAGTAGGGTATTGTGGTGTTGGAGTGGAGCCCCACATTGAGGCTTTGTGATGTCACAAGGGGCTTTGTGATGTCACAGTAGGTATTGTGATGCAACACTTTGGCATTGTTGCATATGGTGATATCACAGATGGGCATTGTTATGTGACACTTGGGCATTGTGATGTCAGAGAGAGTACAGTGATTTCACAAAGGGATATTGTGAAAAAACAGTGGAGTACTATGATGTCATATTGATATTGTGATGTCACAGCGGTGCATTGTGATGGGACAGGGCAGTGGGGTGTTGTGATGCCACAGCTTGGCATTGTGAACTGACAAGGGGATTACCATGTCACAGTGGAGCATTATGATATCATAATTGGGCATTGTGATGTCACAGTGTTGTGAAACAGTTGGCCATAGTTGGGTATTGTTTTATATAACCGTGGGGTATTTTGATGTCACAGAAAGGTATTGAAGGTATTGTGATATCACTGTGGGGCATTCCTATGTCACATTTGGGCATTGTGATGTGACGGTATGGTATAATGATTTCACAGTGGGACATTTTGATCTTACAGTGGCATATTGTGAGAGAGCAACATTGTGATGTTATAATTAATCATAGTAATGTCACAGTGGGCAATGTGAAGAGAGAATGGGACATTGGTATATCACACTTGGGCATTGTGAAGTGCCAATGAAGTATTGTGATGTCACAGTTTGACATTGTCATGTGACAGTTGGTTACTATCATGTCATAGTGTGGAACTGTGATGAGATAGTGGGTACTGTGATGTTTCTTCAGATCATTGTGATATCACATTGGGGCATTGTGAAGTCACATTTGGACTGTGTGAAATTACAGTGGGCCAATGTGATGTCACAGTGGTCTTTGTGTTGTCAAAGAAGGGTATTGTGATATGACAATGAGGTTTTGTGAGCCCATAGTTTTGGTCATTATAATTGGACAGTTTGGCATTGGGATGCCATAGTTTTTCATGGTGATGTCACTGTATGGCATTGTGATGTGTGAATGGGGTATTGTAACATCATAGTGAAATCACAATGAGGTATTGTGATTTTTTGTGATCTTTAATCCCAGCACTCAGGAGACAGAGGTGCAAGGATCACCATGAGTTCAATGCCATCCTGGGATTTACATAGTGAATTCCAGGTTAGCCTGGGCTAGAGCAAGACCATATCTTGGAAAACAAAACAAAGCAGAAAATCTGGATCACTTTACCTAGATAATGGAACTTTTATAGTGAAGAACAAGAAACTTTTAAATCTAGGCATTTAAAGTATATACATGGAAACATCAAGTAGTTCAAAGCCGAGAACTCTCTGCTATAGGCCTCAGATGTTTTTGGATGCCATCCTTGGTCTACAGGTTGGTGGAAAATAAGATGGTTGTTTGAACATTCCAATAAACATTTTACCTGAGAATGTTAGATCAAGCAGGAAGGTGGGCTGTGAATACCTACTTATGGGACTGAAGGTTACCTAACAAAATTTGGTTACAAACCTCCAGCATATGAGCTTTCCACACCACAGTCTTTCCAATCATTCAATCAGCTATGTAGGATGTTTAACACAGACATGGCTTTTTCTTTCTGGAATCTTGTTCACAAATCCAGAGCCTCAAACATCCTAAGGCAGGTGTGTAAAAAGCAGCCCAGAGTCAGCTTCTTAATCCTTTTATAGTGCAAAACCATAGAAATCACATGGTAGGGGTTTTCAGTGTCAAGCAAGCATGGCGACAGAAGCAGACTAGTAGTTACAGTTAAACTACTTTCCCAGAATACTATGAATACACAATCTTGGGAACAGTAACCAGGGAGGAATTTGTGGCCCCAGATCAGACAAAGAAACAGAAACTTAATCATTACATAACAATAGATCTTGCTGTTAAAATGGAGTCAGGTTGGCTCTTCACAAACCCATGGTCTCTTATATACTGAGCAAGAACTTTTGCACCAAGCTACATCATCAGCTGTTTTTATTTTCACTTTTAGATTAGGTCTCACTATGTATCAGCCTCAGGATGCTCCTACCTCAGTCTCCTCTATTGGATTTACAAGTGTGCACCACAATGCTCAGCTCTCTCCTACACATGATGGTGGTCAGTCATTTAATGTGAGGGTTATAGAAGTTAATATGTACTATAGTTTATGTTATTGTGGTAATGTAGACATAATGTCAAAATTATCCTTTAAAGAATGTTAAGTAGAAACTTGTGTGGCTTCAAATATTTAAGCATCACACCCATCTATTGTCATACCTTTTTTAGATTCCCAAAAGGAACTCTACAATTTCTCCACACCCTTTCTAGCACTTCATTTATTTATTTACTTTTATTTTTAAAATATTTTATTTATTTATATACTTATTTATTTGTTTATGAGAGATAGAAGGAGGGATAGAGAGAGAGAGAATAAGACTTTAAGGGCCTCTATCCACTGCAAACAAACTCCAGACGCATTTGCTACCTTGTGCATCAGCTTACATGGGTACTAATTAATCAAGCCTGGATCCTTTAGATTCACAGGCAAGGAACTTAATCACTAAGCAATATCTTTCGCTTTATTTATTTACTTATTTAGTTTGGTTTTTCAAGGTAGGGTCTCATTGTAGCCCAGGCTGACATAGAATTCAATATGCAATCCCAAGCCAGCCTCAAATCACAGTGCTTCTCCTACCTTAGCTTTCCAAGTGCTAGTATTAAAGGCATGCACCACAATGCCTAAGATTTTTTTCTATTTTATTGTGTCCTTTTCTAATGAATAGACACAAGGAGTCCTGAAGACTGTATCTGTATATCTTACATACACAACAAGAGATTTGTTTCCATGGTGATTCTAAATGTTGCCAAGTTCATAACCAAGGAAGAATCATCACACCAAGGGAGCATTTTGGGAGTCAGGAGCCTGCTCTGGAGATTGGACAAGAACCTTGGTCATGTTCCTGTCCTGTTCTGTACCTTTCCTTCAATTTGTACCTGGATGTGTGGATCCCAATAGTCTGAACCCAGGAGTGGCTATCAGCAGGTTCACCATGCAACAACATTCACACCTTACGTGTTTGTTTTGTGAGATTTTTCTGAGAAGGCTTAAATAAACATCTACTCACTTCATATAGGGTTATAAATCACAGGAAGAAAGTAAACCTTCCATAGAAGTGGAGCTTGTTGAAACAGTGATTTAAGTTAGGGATGTTTATTTAGGAGCATGAGAGAGGGGTAATTAACAGGGGCACAAACAACTGATGGGCAGATACATCTCAGAAGAAAATATCTCTTTCTTAAATAACCCTTTGTGTGTATATGTGAGTGTTCTGTGTTGAATATGTGTGTGTGTGTATGTGTGTATGAGTGTGTGTGCATTTTCCCTTACAGGGCATTATGTTCTTCTCTGCTATAATTTCTACTCTTCTCTGTTGGCCAGAGCTGAAAGTAGGGTGTCCCACTTTATAGTTCTTCCACCCATTCTCATTTTGAATTGGATTCTCTTCAAATGCAGGAGCTTTTTAGTAAGCCTAGGGAAATTCCATGAGCTGTTCTCCCCTTTGTAGGACTGAGGTTATCAAATTTTATGGACATTCTCAGCTGTTTATGTGGGATCCGGAAATTCAAACTTGACCTGTTGTAGGGCCTACTATATCCTCATGTTTGTAGAGAAAACGCACATAAATTTTCATTTCTCAGCTTTAAACTGTGTGTAAATTCTTGTTGGGGCTTTGTGAGGCCTCTCTTCTAGTAACAATAACCATCTATGAGTCCTTAAAGAGGTGAAGAGCTTTGGAACCATGCTCTCCTCCATGGTGGAAAGTTACAGGCCACAGTCACTGATAGTTCAACAGACAGTGGTTCTGCTATGTATGGAGGACAGTAGTCCATGCTACTTTTTTTTTTCTTTTGTAAGCTGTGCCACACAGGCCCTTACTCACATTTTTTCTTATCTTTCATTTTAAACTGTCAGCTTGAATTACCATCACTTTACACCCAATTCAATGAACCTATTTTGAATGATTTCTATCATTTCATTCTTTCTCTTGTCTCAATAAAAGGTCTCTATGAAAAGTCCTTCTAGAAATTTCCAGAGAACATCCTTAGACCATCTCAGTAACTGTCATTGTCTTAGATCCTTTCTCCCCAGTCCTCAGCTTCTGCCTTCATTATGGCTGCAGTTCTTCATCGTGTAGCTCCTTGAAAGAGTTGGGCCTCTTTATCACTGCCCCCTGCCCCTGCTTCTAATCCCCTTTACCAATCACACACTGAGGTTGAGACCCATATGCCATTTAGAGAAATGATGCATTTGCTTTCAAAGAGCAAGTACAATGACTAATTAAGTCTTTCAGAGTTGTTCTTTGTTTTTATTGTTATTTTTTTGAGACAATATCAAGCAGCTCAGTCTGTCTAAAACATACTATGTAGGCAAGGACAGACTTGAAATTTTGATGTTCCTGTAATCATCTCCTTATTTCTGTTTATGTGATTAGTGGATATTGAACTCAGGGTCATGCATGTTAGGCAAACCCTCTGTTGACTGAACCACATTCTCAGCCCTGTCTGATTCTTTTTCAGTTTTCCCTTGGCTGAAATCTCTGAACTTAATATTACACTAGAATAATTCCCTTACATAACACATGTACACATTTATTCTTTTGATATATTTAGATTTAACTTTATGCTTTCATACCATAAGCATATTATATGTTATGTTTGGGGCTAAAGTTTCTAGATAGATGAAAATAGAAAAAAACACATTCAATATGGATTTAACTAAACACACACACACACACACACACACACACACACACACACACACCCAAAGCCAAGTCCGGAAGCTGGTGTGATGGATGAGTGGACAGAGATCCCATAGATAGCAGTAGTGAACCTCTACCATCTCAGAGTGCCTACTGGAAAAGGGTCACAGAGACATGAGAATCCTCTGGAAGTTCATAAATAAGCTAGCCTCGAGAACACAGCGAACAATGAGGCCCTGATACAGACAAGATCAAAGGCAAGAACTGCCAGGGAAAATTGTCCTCTAATTTCCACAAACACACCATGGTACATGTGCACCCGATGCACTCAGCAATTTCACAGGAATGATTATGTACATAATCTTCACAGCTGTGAAAAGCATGAATGTAATTGTTTAGCTCTAATTCCTTAGCAATTGGCACATACTACAAATTGTTGCCGGGTGTATAAATAAATGAGATAACTAGTATGTTAGTGAACCTTTTGATAGTCACACTTCAGAGCTGCAGAATTTAGTACTGCAAAAATCACATAAAAATATTGGTGGGCTGGAGAGATGGCTTAGGGGTTAAGCGCTTGCCGGTGAAGCCTGTGAATCCTGGTTCAAGGCTCAATTCCCCAGGACCCATGTTAGCCAGATGCACAAAGGGGCGCACACGTCTGGAGTTTGTTTGCAGTGGCTGGAAGCCCTGGCGTGCCCATTCTCTCTCTCTCTCTCTGCCTGCCTGTCTTTCTCTCTCTCAGATAAATAAATAAAAATAAACAAAAAGTATATTGGTAATATTTTAAGTAAATTTAAGTTTTTTGTGTTGGATGAAATTCACAGCTATCGTGGTCTACAGTTGGAATGTCTCAAAGAGTGAAAAAACAGCTTGCTGAAAACAACAGAGCTCTAACTGCCATCATAGATGTACAGAAAATGATGAAGTAGAGCTGGGCGTGGTGGCGCACGCCTTTAATCCTAGCACTCGGGAGGCAGAGGTAGGAGAATCGCTGTGAGTTTGAGCCCACCCTGTCATTACATAGTTAATTCCAGGAGAGACTGAGCTAGAGTGAAACCCCACCTCAAAAAACAAAGAAAGAAAAAGAAAGAAAGAAAGAAAGAAAGAAAGAAAGAAAGAAAGAAAGAAAGAAAGAAAGAAAGAAGAAAATGTAAAGTAGGAAGCATTGGAATGGTGAGGCTGTAGGTAGACTTAGTTCCTTTGTTCCTTTGTGTTTATTTCATATTACAGTGAATAAAATTTGGAGTGTTCAATGCCCAAGAAAACCTTCACCCTTGAATTCAGAGGTAGAATCTTAATTCCCAATGACAAAGTAAAGTGTCTGAACAAGAGTGAGAACAAAAGAAGTGAGCTTGATGAAAACTCATGAATTGCATCAAGGGAAGGTTCATACCCCTTCATCACACCTATATATGCAGTGTGGGTTTGTGCACTAAATTGTCCCTTAGACTACTTGCTGAGAGCATTCATTATTTGATAACAAATGAGGGAGCCTACACCTTATGTTTTTCTCAAACATATATGTTTTTACTAAGTATCATACACCCAAGTCCCCCATATTCATTTTTTTAAAATATTTTATTTATTTATTTGAGAAAGAGAGAGACAGAAGCAGAGAGAAAGACGGGGGATAGGAAATGGGCTCACCAGGGGTTGTAGCCACTGCAAACAACTCCAGAGGCATGTGCCATCTTGTGCTTCTGGCTTATGTGTACCCTAGGGAATTGAGCCTGGGTCCTTTGGCATTGCAGGCAAGCCCTTTGGTCGCTAAGCCATCTCTCAAGTAGCCCTCTCCCATGTTCATTCTTTACCTGTGGGACTATACTGAAAACATTTCAATTGTCTCTGCAAGAGGTTTTTTAAAAATTTAACTTTTGTGTCTCTGTCCCTGTATGTGTGGTTGTTTGCGGGAGAGAAAAGATTGCAATGTTTTTGCTATGCAATTCATGTGATGGCTGTGAGACATCTCTGTTCTGAGCCAGGGCATCCCTTGTTATGTTTACTACTGGATAAGCCAGTCTAGCTGGTGCCTGAGCTTCTGAATTCTCCTCGATCTGGTCCCACTGCCATGGGAACATTGGGTTTACAGATTCACATGCCACTTTGCTACCAGTACTGATGCTGGAGCTGAAGAATTGAACTCAGGATGACAGCCTTGCACCGAGTACCTTTAATCTTTGAGCCATCTCCCTAGCCATAAGAAATTCATAAATAAGGAAAATGTTTCCAAAAGTTCCATTTCCATAGATGGGAAGATGGATCAAAGGTGCTTGATTGCAAAGTCTCCACCCCCAGTGACACCTTCTTCAACCAGGCCACTGGAGACAGTAAAACATCTGTCTATTTTCAGACATATATTCAAAGTACCACAGCACTGCTGGAGCCAGTCTTTAATCACACGCCTCCAAAAGACAAAAGAGGAGAAAAAGTTATTTAGAAACTCTTTGAGTGGTAATTGAAAGCCACCAAAGTGCTATGTATGCATGTGAAGATACTTAACTGTGACTCTAATGAAAAGCCCATGCCTATCTTTATTGTTTGAATCATGATTTCTTCTTTCCCATGCTTAAAATATTTGTTAAAAATGTCTTTTAATCATTGTTACTCAGAGTAGCCCACATTCATGCTCTCAGGTACGTGTTACTTTCCCATGGTCATATTGAGAAGATGAGGGAGCCCTTCATGGGATAGCTAGGAGAATGACATGGTTCAGAGAGTTTGGAGAAGGGACTCCTTAAAAAGCAGGGTGGAGGGTAGGAGTAGACCGTGAAGGAATTTCCCAAAAACTGCAGAGAAAGATGAAACTTTTTTTTTCTTTCTCTCTTTTTATCTTCTTCTTCTTTGTTTTTTGAGGTAGGGACTTGCTCTAATCCAGACTAACCGAGAATTCACTATGTAGTCTCATGGTGGCCTTCATGTTTATTTCTCTCTTTTCTTCTTCCACCCTTATTTTTTCCCTTTCTTTCTGCTGTGGATTAAATCCAGGGCCTTGCATTCTGAGCTGCATTTCCAGCCCAATCACCTAGTATTTCTTATATATCTACTTTATACTTTCTATGTGTAATTCACTATTGATTTGCAAAACGTCTCTAAAAGTCTCAAAAATTATTTCATGGCAAAGAGGATTTAAGAACATAATACACATTTGAAGCATACACTTACAATAGGCACACAGATGCATCTGTGGGTCTTGCTGGCCAGTCAGTCTAGCCTATTTGGTGGATTCACAACCACAGAAAGATCCTTTCTCAAGGGCTGGAGAGATGTCTCAGTGGATAAAGCACTTGTGAGAACTATAGGGAGAGTATCCCTAGGACCCCAGAGAGAGGTGGAACCTGATGAGAAGAAAACATCCTGCCAGAGCAATAAGAAAGCTTAGGCAGTACCAGAGCTAAGAAACCATAAGCTGAAAATCAGCCAGAGGATGGATCTGATAGAACTGCAGTCAGTTTTCTGATCACAAGGCAATGAGATGTGTGGGAATATCCTGAATTGAAAATGAGGAATATCAGTTTCATTCCTTCATTCCTTGTTTGTTATCCACCACAGCACATGGAAAACAAACAAACAAACAAAAAACCCTCCTTTCTGGATGTCAGTTTCCTACACATTGGACATCCATGTATATTTAAAAGTTTCTCCTTTTTTTTTTTTTTGTTTTTTTCAAGGTAGGGTTTCACTCTAGCCCAGGCTGACTTTGATTCACCATGTAGTCTCAGGCTGGCCCCCAGCTCATAGTGATCATCCTACTTCTGCCTCCCTAGTGCTGGGACTAAAGGCGTGCACCACCACACCTGGCTAAGTTTCTCCTTCTTTGTTTGTCAGTGAGTTGGGCATGGGGAGCAGATCTGCAACAGAGCATTTGATATGCACAAGACCCTGTTTCATTCTGACACCACAGAGAACACTGTTTTTTAGATATAATTCCTAAGAATAGGAAGCTATAAGACATGCTGGTATACCTGGGGCTTCAGAAGATTATGTTCTAGAGATGCATGAAGCCATGGATAATACCTAACAATATATACTCATTTTACAACAGAATCTATATGTAGGATTCACTTAATTAACACAGTCAAAAAGTAACAACAACTAATTAAAAGTCACAAAATTACAGAAATAAACTGTGATTAACAGTTAATAGCCAGGTATAGTAGATCACATGTTCAATTTCAGTGTTTGGAAACTTGCAGCATGATGATTGCAATGAATTCCAGGTCAGAGCTTGAGAGTGAGACTCTGCCTCAGAGAGTGGCCACTCTGCACAAGGAAGTGGCTCATAAGGGGCCACAGGTGTGTAATTGCAGAAAGAGCAAAAGGAAGCTTAGTGAAATTATGGTCTACTGTAATTTTGCCATCTTATTTTGTATATAAATGTGTTTTGCTTTATTGTTTTGATTTTTTAGTTTAAATGTCAATATCTTTATTAGCATAATTCCTTCAACTTTTCAATGTTTTTTTTTCTTTCTTTTTTTTTTTTTTTTTGAGGTCAAGTTTCACTCTAGCTCAGACTGACCTGGAATTCACTATGTAGTCTCAGAGTGGCCTCAAACTCTGCCTCCCAAGTGCTGGGATTACAGGTGTGCACCAATATACCTGCCTTCAATCTATTTTTCATTGACAACTTCTATACTTAAAGACAATAAACGATATTTATTCTCTCCCCTCTCCCACTTTCCCCCTTCACAACTCCACTCTCCATCATATCCCCTGCCTCTCTCCATTAGTCTCCCTTTTATTTTGATGTCATCACATTTTTCTCCTACTGTGATGGTCTTGTGAAAGTATTGCTAGGCACAGTGAGGTCATAGATATCGAGGCCAATTTCTGTCTGAACAGTTGCTTTGTAAGGAGTGGTGTCTTTCCTTTGGCTTTTACATTCTTTCCACCACCTTTTCTGCAGTGGATCCTGAGCCTTGGAGTTTGTGAAAGAGATGTTTCAGTGGTGGACACTCCTCTGTCACTTCTGCTCAGTACTATGTTGCCTTTTGGGTCATCCCTGCAGTCAGTGCCATCTGAAAAGTGAAGCTTCTCTAAGTAGAAGTGAGAGCAGCATTAATATATGAATGTGAACATTACGTGTAGTGCTTTCAGGACAGTTTGGTGCAAATAATACATGCACTTAGCCAGACTAAAGCAGGCTTTATACCCCTAAGCCTCATGACCTCCCCTGCCACAGGCTTTTGATTAGGTTTTCAGTACCAGGCACATATTCCCTCCCATAGAGTGGGTCTCTAGTCCAATAAGAGAGCAGTTGGTTTCCTGCAGAGCCGACATGCCACTATTGCACCCATTCAGGCACTTGGCAAACAGGCTATGAAAAGAAAAACATTGTAGGAATGTGTTTCATGTCAGAAAACAAAAAGTAGATTGAGTGATATCCATCACTCTTTGTAACTTCACTCTTATGGCTCTAGGTACTTAAATGGAAAATGAGTAAGGGGGAAATTTTAAGGAGCTAATTGTTCAAAAGGAAAAGTTATGAAATGCAGACAGAATCTATGCAAGGAAAGTAGAATTAAAAAGTAAAAAGGAGATTAGTTTCAACAAAATGGTAGAATGGAGAAATCTTACTCTGAGTCTTTTACTACATGCAACTAACATGTTTAAAAATGTGCAAATATTCAGATATTCAACCAAATTTCTAACAAATTTCCATTAGTTATTTTTTTTCCCTCTAACCCACACAAGTTGCTTTTTAAGTTTCTATTGGCCCTTCTCTGTCACATTAGTAATGGCATGTAAGTTTCCACAATACTATGTTCTTCACTGACCTGCACAGAATACAGTAGAATTGGGGCATCCTGACTTCTTACAGGGCACAACCTAGAGACTCACCCAGCAAGTTGTCACAACCAAAAATGATGGTGGGCATTTCTACATGCCTCCAAGAGGCAGAGAAGATAACAAAATAATTTTTACATCAAGTGACAATGTCAAGATTATCTTCTTACACACAAAGGACCAAAAGAAATAGAGTAACGGGGCATGATAGATCAAGCTTGTAAATCCATGACACCGGAGCCTGGGCTGTGAATATTCCTGCAGTTGTGAGAGTAGCCTAGCCTACACCATGAGTTACATGTCAACTTGGCTTACAGAATAAGACCCTGCTTAAAACAAACAGAGGCTGGGGAAATGAAATGCACTTGCTTGCAAAATCTGCTGCCTAGGTTCAATTCTCCAGCACTGATGAATACCTGGATGCAATCTGAACTTCAGCTTCATCAGAAAGACAAAAAGGGGGAGGCAAGGCCAAGAAAGGTGGAAGGCTACCCCATGTAAGTGAAGACAAAGCCAGGAAGAAGGCAAGAGGGTTGAAAATGCAGACCTAGAGGAAGACAAGGCTAGGTGAAACATGAGGGGATCAAGGTTAGGGCACGGCCATGTAAGCAGTGGATAAGGCCATGCCTCGCCAGGCCAAAGGAAGGCAGGGTGTAAAGCAGAAGCAGGGTAGGCAGTTAAAAAAAAAAAAAACAAGGATAAAACACCTCTAAAGTGGCAAGTAGAATTGATCTCCCATTCACCCAACATAATTACAAAGCTATAGCAATTTTGGGACATGCATAGACCAATATTCCCCAAAGGAATCTCCCAAACTCTCTTGGAGAAGTTATCTGCAACTCACAGACTTAACATCTACAAAGAACAACCACAAAAAATCAAAACAATCCAGGAAATGCAAATGATGGGAAAGGGCCAATGGCACTCAGGGAAAGAAAACCTATGATCACTAAACAATCACATAATTAACCTCAAAACACACCCTCAAAAATGCAAAATGAAACAAAGATGTTGACCATTATTAATGATTATATGAATTCAAATTGTATTCTACTGAAGCTGATTCCTCTGCAGAGCTCTGGGAGACTTACATGGCCAAGGACTCACAAAGATATGGATCAACAGGACCTGAAAAGCTTATACTTAGTGGTCTTAGGTTTACAAAATTTACCACTGGTCTTAGTCTATGCAAGAACAGTCCAGATCATCAGGACTCAGGTGACCTCTACAACCATTCCAACTGGAAATGTTCTGTTGCTGGAGACCTGCTCCACAGAAAAACTTTGTGCTGGACACACAGGGGGAAGGTTCTGGAAGACAGATGGCAAGGGTGGAGTGTGGCCTCACCAGCACTGGGCACCATGTTCATCCAGAGTACTTACCTGTGAGGAACAATTAAATTGTCCTTAGGTCATATTCTCAAGTGTCATTCTGTCTTCTGCTTGGGGGTGAGGCTAGGCCTCAGACTCTCAGTCTCCCTCTCTAGGGAAACAAGTGGTGCTGAAGGTCCCTGACAGTTGGTAAGCACATGGGCTCCTGCTTTTGTTTCTGAAGACAGAAACCTCTGAAGTGTGGAGTGTGGGGTTCACAGGGACCCCTGCTTTCTTCACTGTGTGCATATGATATGTGTGCCTTACCTCTTGTGGAAATGCCCCTCAGCCAATCCACTCTCTGCTCCCAATCACTCCATCTGCTTGCAGAGACAGCCTCTGAAATGTCAGGTGTGAAGTGCTCCACAGTTTTAAGCAGGGAAAGTAACTCATGTCCTGGAAAGAAGGAGGTAAGATCAGTTATTAGCCAGGCATCAGGCTCACACCTTTAAACCCAGTAGTATGCAGGCTGAGGCAGGAGAATCACTGTTTGAGCCCAGCCTAGCAGACAGAGTGAGTTACAGGACAGCTTGGGATACATTGACTCACTATCTAAACCAAACAAACAAACATAAAGCTAAGGAGGCCACTCAGAGACCAGGCGGGTGCTCCCCTGCTCCCTGCCTGTGTGCATTTAGTCCCTGGGATAAAACACTGGCCCACATACACTCAGATTTGCAATCAGTCAAATTTGGCACTGATCTCACTCCATGCCAGCAATCCTGTGCCACTCTTAGTAGGGACGATGGAGCTGACTGCATACCAGCCCCTGGCACTGACAAGGTGACCCAGCCTCCAGGTAAGTGCACCACACCCCTTATGCACACACTCAGTCTCATGTGTACAACCTCAACCTGTGCACACGGAGACAGGGACTCAGGCCCATGAGGCACTGACTTCATGCTCTGGCCTGCACAAGAGCTTTGCCCTGTGTTGGGAATCCAAAGCCAGCCACTTTCCCCAGTCTAGATCTGCATGAAGACTACATATTCCAGGTGAATACACATTCCAGTTAGCCAGCTCAGATATGTGGACTGACCACCAGCCCACAATCACCTGAATCAAGATACACCAAGCCATGCAACATGAGCTCTGCAAGAGGAGTTGTTGCTGCATTGTCAGCAAGACAAAGAACTATCTGTAGATGGGCAATCCCCAATGCAAAACAAATGACACAAGAAACCAAGGCAAGATATATCCAACAAGAATGCCTAGTCCCACAGTGGAATACTCCAGTAAAACCTAGTTAGATGAGCTGGCAAAGTGGCTTAGCAGTTAAAGCACTTGTCTGTGAAACCTAAGGACCCAGCTTCAATTCACTAGGACCCATATGCACCACATGGACAAAGTGGTGTATACCTGTAGAGTATGTTTCCAGTGGCAGGAGGCTCTGGTATGCCCATCTCTCCACCCCACCCCCAATCAAATAAAAAAGTAAAACAAAAAATTCAATAACTACTTAGAAAAAACTCCAAAGTATACAAAAGGGCATTTACCAAAAGCATACTTAACAAGTTTACTGAAGCCATGAACAAATGGATGAATGAAATGAAAGAGGAACAGCAAATACACCTCAACAGACAGCTGAGTAAAATGGAACACGATCAAGAAGACCTGAATAAAAGACTGAATAAAATGAATATCAAGTAAAAGAACTTAATGAATGGGAATAAAAAGAAAATGAACTCACAAAGGACATGATCACATGCAGGAATGAATTTGAAGTAAAATGATGAAAGTCAAACCAAGAAATGAAAATGGAGTTAATAAAGAAATTGATATATTGAAGGAAAAACTTAGAATGAAGCTGAGTATGGTGGCTCACACATTTAAACCCAGAACTCAAAAGGCAGAGGTAGGAGGACTGCCAGGAGTTTGGGGCCACCCTGAGATTACATAGTTAATTACAGATAGCCTGGGATAATTCAAGACTCTACATAAAAAAAGAGAGGGGGGGGAAAGAAGGAAGGAAGGAATGAAGAAAAGAAGGAAGGAAAAGGGAGGGAAAGAGAGAGAGAAAGGAAGGCAGGGAGGAAAAAAAGAAGGAAGAAAGGAAGGAATGAAGGGAGGGAGAGAGGAAGAAAAAAGGAAGAAATAACACATCTTAAAGGCTTCCAAATATCAGTAAATGCTGGATATGGTGGAGGAAATGAGGAACCCTCATCCACTGTTGGTAGGAGTGCAAAATTCTTCACAAACTAGGAAAATCTGTATGGACATTTCTAAAAATCAAAATATATCTACTGTTTGACCTAGTTATATAACTTATGGACACATAGCCAAAATACTATAGTCTTTCCCATAGAGACACCTGTTTAACCACGTTATTTGCTACTCTAGACATAACATTTAGGAAATAGAATCAACCCAGATGCCGATCAGCTGATGATTAGAAAATGAAGATGTGGTACATATACACCATAGAGTTTTACTCAGTGGTAAGAAAAAATAAATTATGATATTGGCAATAAAATACAAGGATCTTGAAAAAGTTCTACTAAGTGAGGTTATATAGGCTTAGAAAGAAATATGCCCCATGTTCTTGCTTATATGCAGATCCCAACATGGAAGTTTGGTTTATTTAGAACTTCTAGTAAGCTTCAGTAATACTGGTAAGGAAGCTAGAATGAAGTTTCTAAAGAGAAAAAGCAGGGAGGGAACAAAGGATGGTATTACTAGGGAGGCAATTAATGGGAAAGAATAAAAGTGTTGGGTAAACATGGAGGTGAATGGGTAAAGGAGGGATTGAGGAGAAATCCACAAAACTAATGATGAAACCTTCCTCAGATAAGTAAAAGAATGTTATTTTAAAAAAGGGAAGGATAGTTGGGCACAAGTACCTAAAACCACAGGCTCTTGCTGGTAAATACCAATGCCAAAATGGGAATACTCAACACAAAGAACAAAAGTCAGAGAGGCCCATGAGGCCACAAAATTAATACAGACCATTGCCAAAGCACTTGGGTTACCCACCAGAAAGGCCTATTGCTTAAGATACCATACGCTACAGTTACTTGAAATGAATGGATAAAAGTCACTAAATAGTGTGAACGAGTAATGAATCCTATAAACTACAAAATCATCTGGCTAAGGTAATGTATACACTAGTGTAACATTGGCACACAGGCTATGTGGGTAATCAACTGCTCTCTGACTGGATATGAGGGAAGATCAGTGGAAGGAAATTCATATTTGAATTGAGAGTCAAGTCAGAGCCTATAGCTTGGAAAGTCAGAGACCCTAGAGGGAAGATCCCACTGTACTTTGGCTAGAAGAAGAGGTGATGCCCATCAAAATTCTCCAAAATGCCTACACTTATATACTATGATCCATTCTGACCTCAAACTTACCTTTTTACAGATGGCAGCAAATAAAAGGGAAACCCAGGAATTATTATTGTGACAAGAAAAAAAAGCCAATTACTTAGCACAAGATGAGTCATCTCTATCACATCTGATAGGGCCCAGGAAACATTACAGAGGAAGTGGTGGATGAAGTATGAGTGCTGTTCTCACTGCTAGCCCAGAACCTCCTACAGGGATATGGGTGTATATGGTGAGGATTCTCAAAACTCATCAACACAGGAAATCAGGGGCTGCTGTGAGTTTAACAGTAAAGGAGACTTGTATCAAGCCCTCCACGGCTCAGGTAACATTGCAGAAGAGGGGACAGAAGGAATGTAAGAGCCACAGGGTGGGAAAAGTTTTTTTTTTTTTTTTTTTGAGGCATTGTGCCTCCTCACTACAGAAACTAAATGGTGCATTAATGACCCCAAAATAATGTCTGATAATCTCACTGAGCAGGGACCTCAGTGAAATGGGACTGTGCAGGGAACATAATTATATAATTCATGGGAAATAAGCACTTTGAAATATGTTTTTTTATTTGATTTTTTTACTGTAAAACTTATTTTTTATTGAAAAGTCATCTTGTGCTCATGCTAGCTGTTTTCTGTTTTGCCACACATTAATGTTAAAAATTAAATTACTGCTTATGTGCAAGTAGTGTGTTTTCCCCATGTGGGAACACTGATTATAAAAAGGATGACATACCACATGAATTAAGTGTTTTTTTTTATTGAAACCTAGCAAATTGTCTAGTTACATTTCCCCACAAAACCACAGACCGGGTAATAACTAAGTCTCTAGGCAACATATTCAAAGCTGTAATTAAAAATTTAAAAAAAATCCACTCCCCAAAAAATAATAATGAAAGAAAAACCAAACCCCAGTCCTCAGGTTCAATGAAGAGAACCCAGCTACACACGAGCTAATCAAGAGCAGTGTTCTGCTTCGCTCAGGAGGCTGGAGACATCCTAACAACTCCAGTCAGAGCATTAACTTCAGGTTGCCTGCTTCCAGTTTCCAACTCTTGAATAAAGATCCTAGTTTTTCTATTATAAAACCCCTCTTATAAGTTGTTTTATTTACAAAGGCAACTCTGAAAAGTTCACTGAAGTTAACTGAACAATAAACCAGGCAGAAATCGCTTTACAAAAAACAGAAGAAGCCCAAGATGCCACTCTCTCCAGAGAAACCATAGCTCAGTTTTATTGAGAGTAAAGAAAGACAACTTTTGCTCACACTTGAAGGAACTCTGCCTTTAACTTGGAATCTGTACTCAGACTCCACATGCAAGGAGGACACTATTATGCTAATACAATTGATTTGCTGCTGCATTTCCCTACTGTGTGTCTAATACTAACATCACAAACAGAGGAGTACAAGTAGTATTTGGAACAATCCTTATAGTGTTACAGTGTCAGGCACAACCTTTTATTTCTCTTCACACCACTGGTTCTCTTTGTGCACTTGGGCCTCTTCCTCTTTGGTAAACTCATTTTTGATATTGAAGGTTTTGCGGATCTCCTCAGGAGTCTTCCCCTTAATCATATTGGCAGCAGTCTTACATGTAACATCCAGCAAACCCTTGATGTCTAAGTAGTTTGCAGCCAGAATAAGTTCAAAAAGTGTTCCTTGGTCAACTTTCAGGAATTTTTGGTCCCACCCAGGGATATCATCAGTCCGCTTCTCTTTGGTGGGTGCACCACTGACTGACCTTTTTTAGTATTGCTGCATTAACATTTGGTAGGGGAACTGGGTCATCATCTCCTTCATCATCCATTCCTAAATCTTCCAACATGGTTTTGATGGTCACAGACTGCTTGGCAATTTCTACATCAACTTCAAATGTCTCTCCATCGGAACTTTGCAACTTAATTGAAGGCATGGCGTTAGGGGTCAGCACTGTGGGCCGAGGCCCACGGAATGGCATCCGCGCACGGGAGAAAAAGAGGGAGGACAAGGCCACCGCAATATATTTTTATATTAAAGAGCTCAATTAAAAATATGAAAAGAGAGCAGGGAATGGGATGGAAGAGAGGAGGGGTGGGAGAAGGCTTAATTAAAATTTTTAGATGTTTTGAGGGCTGGAGAAATTGCTTATTGGTGAAAGTATTTGCCTGTGAAGCCAAAGAACTCATGTTTGAATCTCCACGGGCCACATAGGCAGATGCAGTTGCTCAAGTGTGCAGTGCTGCACATGCCCACAAGGGGGTGCACGTGTCTGGAACTTGTTCACAGTGAATGAATCCCTGACACACCCATTCTCCCTGCCTATCTTTCACCTTTCTCTCTCAACAAATTTAAAAGGTTTTTGAGTAAGCCATGTAGAAACCTACTTCCCCACTAGCATATAAATATATGAAGAGAGAGAGAGAGAATATGAGTAATTTGGATGGGGTAGAAGTTTCCTGTGAAGGTAGACAAATGATGTGCTTAAAAGCCAAAGGTTATTATTAGAAAACTTTCAGTACCAAGGGTTGGATAATTTCTAGTGAGGTTTTCACTAAGGAGGCCCCTGATGCCCCCACAAACACTGAAGACTATGGCCAAGGTCTTTGGTTGCCCACCAGAATTAGATGGCAAGATCCTACTGCTGAAGACCCCATATGCCTGTGCTGAAGGTAATTGAGAAATGTAGCTGCAGGTGATCTGAAAGCCTTTTCTATGTTGACTAGCTGTCTAGATGCTGAAAAGAGCTATGCACCTTGTTTGGTGAGAAGTCATTGATGTTATCAACCAACAATGTACTCTGCAAGCTTGATGGCTGGCCAGCCAGGCCAAATGTACAACTGGTGCAATGGTGGCATGCCTGTTATGGGTGAACGAAGTGCTCTCTGATTGGATTTGAAGATTGTTCCAAGGGAAAGTATTGGTGGCTAGTACTGAAAACTTAATAAAAATCTATTGCTAGGCAGGACACAAACCCTTGAGGGAAAATTACTACTGTTATCAGGTTAAATGGATATATTTTACCCACCAATATGCCCTCTAGATATGTACCTTTATGACCACATATTAGTGCTACTCTCACTTTCGGTTAGAAACACTTTTCCTTTCAAGACCACTGGGATGATTCAGATCTTGCCACCATGTTGAGAAGAATTGACGGTGGAGTGTTCAGTACTAAATGGAACATATCTACTATACCCTCCAAGGCTGAGGGACCACTGCAGAAAATATGGCAGAAAGAATTTAAGAGCCAACTGCCTACTATGCTGTCTTCTGGAATGAAAGTGGTCATAATATTCATGGCCTCACAGTGGTTGATGTTGCCTACATAAGACCTGAAAAATAAGAGGAAAAAATTACTGCATTAAAATAGAAGAGAGTTGTAGGAAAGGAAAAGAAATTCAGTAGACAGGATATTTGGAAACGTGAAAAGAAAGGGTTGTGAGAGGAAGCTGTGACCATATTGTCTACTTGTATGGAAATTGTCAATAAAAATTTTTAAATGCAATAAATATAGGGAATATGCACAATGGATGAAAATGCCCACCTATTAAAAATTTGAACATGATATATAAAGAACTCAAAACACAGCAATACAAAATCAAACAAGGGATATAAATGGTATATGGAATTGAACAGAGGGTTCTCAAAAGAAGACGTACAGATGGCCAATAAATATTTCAAAAAAGTATTATGCATTTTAGCCATCAGGGAAATGCAAATTAAAATGACTTGTGGTCTGGAGAGAGTTGTGACTGACTGCTCTCTGACTCCATTTGAGGTTTACTACATGAAAGTGAATCTATGCCTGGTAATAAAACCCTATTCAAGTAATCTATGATTTGGGGCTGGAGAGAAGGGTTAGAAGTTAAGGCACTTGCATGTGAAGCCTGGGGATTCAGGTTTGATTCCCCATACCAATGTAAGCCAGATTCACTAGGTGGTTCCTGCTTTGGGAGTATTTTTTTGCAGTGGCTACAGGCTTCCCCCCACCCCACCTATCTCTGTTTATCCGTCTGCCTTTCTCTTTTTCAAATAACTAAATTAAGCATTTAAAAAGTTTATGGTTGGAAAGACATAGTCCCTGAAGGAAGCTATTAGGGTGATGTGACTAAATGAATATGTTATACCTACCAAATTTCTCTCTTGGTGACTATTGAGGAGGCACTAAAGTCATCAGAGTTCTGAGAAAAAGTGACTGCTGTGATGGAGAGATGGCTTAGCGGTTAAGGGGCTTGCCTGTAAACCAAAAGACAAAGGTTCAAGTCCCTAGAACTCATATAAGCCAGATGTACAAGGTAGTGTTAGCATCTGGAATTTGCTTGCAGCAGCTGGAGGCACAGGTGTGCCCATTCTCTCTCTCTCTCTTGTTCTCTCTCTATTTCTTTATCTGTCATAAATAAATAAATAATAAATAAATAAATATATTTTAAAAATAAAAAGTGACTGCTGAGTTCTCAACACTAAATTAGACATCAATGGCACCTAATGCAAAGCTCAGGAACAACACAGAAGAGGTGCTAAAAGGGCTTTGGAAAGCTATCTTCTGGACACCTTGCACTCTGCATTCATGAGCATACTTTTATTTATTTATTTATTTAATATTTTATTGACAAATTCTATAACTATAGACAACAAACCTTGGTAATTCCCATTCCTCTCACATTACCCTTCGCAACTCCACTCTCCATCATATCCCTTCCCCCTCTGAATCAGTCTCTCTTATTTTTTTTTTAATTTTTATTAACATTTTCCATGATTATAAAATATATCCCATGGTAATTCCCTCCCTCCCCACCCCCACACTTTCACGTTTGAAATTCCATTCTCCATCATATTACCTCCCCATTACAATCATTGTAATTACATATATACAATATCAACCTATTAAGTATCCTCCTCCCTTCCTTTCTCCACCCTTTATGTCTCCTTTTCAACTTACTGGCCTCTGCTACTAAGTATTTTCATTCTCACACAGAAGCCCAGTCATCTGTAGCTAGGATCCACATATGAGAGAGAACATGTGGTGCTTGGCTTTCTGGGCCTGGGTTACCTGACTTAGTATAATACTTTCCAGGTCCATCCATTTTTCTGCAAATTTCATAACTTCATTTTTCTTTACCGCTGAGTAGAACTCCATTGTATAAATGTACCACATCTTCATTATCCACTCATCTGTTGAGGGACATCTAGCTGGTTCCATTTCCCAGCTATTATAAATTGATCAGCAATAAACATGGTTGAGCATGTACTTCTAAGGAAATGAGATGGATATATGCCTAGGAGCACTATAGCTGGGTCATATGGTAGATCAATCTCTAGCTGCTTTAGGAACCTCCACACTGTTTTCCACAATGGCTGGACCAGATTGCATTCTCACCAGCAGTGCAGAAGGGTTCCTTTTTTTCCACATCCCCGCCAACATTTATGATCATTTGTTTTCATGATGGTGGCCAATCTGACAGGAGTGAGATGGAATCTCAATGTAGTTTTAATCTGCATTTCCCTGATGACTAGTGACGTAGAAAATTTTTTTAGATGCTTATAAGCCATTCGTATTTCTTCCTTTGGGAACTCTCTATTTAGCTCCTTAGCCCATTTTTTGATTGGCTTGTTTGATTCCTTATTATTTAACTTTTTGAGTTCTTTGTATATCCTAGATATTAATCCTCTATCAGATATATAGCTGGCGAAGATTTTTTCCCATTCTGTAGGTTGCCTCTTTGCTTTTTTCACTGTGTCCTTTGCGGTGCAAAATCTTTGTAATTTCATTAGGTCCCAGTGGTTAATCTGTGGTTTTATTGCCTGAGCAATTGGGGTTGTATTCAGAAAGTCTTTGCCAAGACCAATATGTTGAAGGGTTTCCCCTACTTTTTCCTCTAGCAGTTTCAAAGTTTCCGGTCTGATGTTAAGGTCTTTAATCCATTTGGACTTAATTCTTGTGCATGGCGAAAGAGAAGAATCTATTTTCATCCTTCTGCAGATATTTATCCAGTTTTCAAAACACCATTTGCTGAAGAGGCTGTCTCTTCCCCAATGAGTATTTTTGGCATTTTTATCGAATATCAGGTGGCTATAGCTACTTGGGCTTACATCTGGGTCCTCTATTCTGTTCCACTGATCTACATGTCTGTTTTTGTGCCAGTACCATGCTGTTTTTGTTACTATGGCTCTGTAGTATAGGTTAAAATCAGGTATGGTGATACCACCAGCCTCTTTTTTGTTGCTCAGTATTATTTTAGATATTCGAGGTTTTTTGTGATTCCAAATGAATTTTTGGATTGTTTTTTCTATTTCCATGAAGAAAGCCTTTGGAATTTTGATAGGGATTGCATTAAATGTGTAGATTGCTTTAGGTAAGATTGCCATTTTCACGATATTGATTCTTCCAATCCAGGAACAAGGGATCTTTCTCCACTTTCTAGTGTCTTCTGCAATTTCTCGCTTGAGTGTTTTAAAGTTCTCATTGAATAGATTCTTTACTTCGTTGGTTAGGTTTATTACAAGGTATTTTATTTTTTTTGATGCAATTGTGAATGGGAGTGATTCTCTGATTTCATCCTCTGTGTGTTTGTTGTTAGCATATATGAAGGCTACTGATTTCTGTGTATTTATTTTGTATCCTGCTACATTGCTGTAGGTTTTGATCAGCTCTAACAGCTTGCTAGTAGAGTCCTTATGGTCCTTTATGTATAGAATCATGTCATCTGCAAATAATGATAACTTGATTTCTTCCTTTCCAATTTGTATCCCTTTTATGTGTGTCTCTTGCCTTATTTGCTATGGCTAAGACTTCCAAAACTATATTAAATAAAAGTGGGGACAGTGGACACCCTTGTCTTGTTCCTGATTTTAGTGGAAAAGCTTCCAGTTTTTCCCCATTTAGTAATATGTTGGCTGTAGGCTTGTCATAAATAGCCTTTATTATATTGAGATATGTTCCTTCTATTCCCAGTCTCTGTAGGACTTTTATTATGAAGGGATGTTGGATTTTGTCAAATGCTTTCTCTGCCTCTAAGGAGATGATCATGTGATTTTTGTCCTTCAACATGTTTATGTAATGTATTACATTTATAGATTTGCGTATGTTGAACCATCCCTGCATCTCTGGGATAAAGCCTACTTGGTCAGGATGAATGATCTTTTTGATATACTCTTGTATTCTGTTTGCCAATATTTTGTTGAGAATTTTTGCATCTATGTTCATGAGGGAGATTGGTCTGTAATTTTCTTTTTTTGTTCTATCTTTGCCTGGTTTTGGTATCAGGGTGATGCTGGCCTCATAGAAGGAGTTTGGTAGAATTCCTTCTTTTTCTATTTCCTGGAAAAGCTTAAGAAGCAATGGTGTTAGCTCTTCCTTAAAAGTCTGGTAAAATTCAGCAGTTAATCCATCCGGGCCTGGGCTTTTTTTAGTTGGGAGATTATTGATAACTGTTCGGATCTCCATGTTTGTTATAGGTCTATTTAAGTGATTAATCTAATTTTTATTTAATTTAGGTAGGTCATATAGATCAAGGAAATCATCCATTTCTTTCAGATTTTCATACTTTGTGGAGTATATGCTTTTATAGTATGTCCCTATGATTTTTTGAATTTCTCTGGAATCTGTTGTGATGTTACTTTGTTCATCTCTGATTTTATTAATTTGTGTCTCTTCTCTCTTTCTTTTGGTCAGATTTGCTAAGGGTTTATCAATCTTGTTTATCCTTTCAAAGAACCAACTCTTTGTTTCATTAATTCTTTGGATTGTTCTTTTTGTTTCTATTTCATTAATTTCTGCCCTAATCTTTATTATTTCTTCCCGTCTACTACTTTTTGGTTTGCCTTGTTCTTCTTTTTCCAAGGCTTTAAGGCGAAGCATTAGGTCGTTTACTTGCAACCTTTCTAATTTCTTAATATAGGCACTTAAGGCTATAAATTTACCTCTTAGAACTGCCTTCATTGTGTCCCAGAGATTTTGGTATGTTGTGTTCTCATTATCATTTGACTCTATAAATTTTTTGATTTTCTTTTTGATTTATTCATTGACGCACTCATCATTTAGCAGTGTATTGTTTAGTTTCCATGATTTTGTTTATGCTCTATAGTCTTTCTTGCTACTGATTTGTAGTTTAATTCCATTGTGGTCAGATAGAATGCAAGGAATTATTTCAATTTTCCTGAATTTGTTAAGATTTGCTTTGTGTCCTAATATATGGTCTATTTTAGAGAATGTTCCATGTACTGCTGATAAGGATGTATATTCTGCAGCCTTTGGATGAAATGTCCTGTATATATCTGTTAGATCCATTCCTTCTATGACCTCATTTAATCCAGATGCCTCTCTGTTTATTCTTTCCCTGGATGACCTGTCAATGGATGAGAGTGGGGTGTTAAAGTCACCCACCACCACTATGTTTGGTGTTATCTGTGACCTTAGTTCTAATAGTGTTTGTTTGACGAATTTGGGAGCCCCCATGTTAGGTGCATATATGTTTAGGATTGTAATGTCCTCCTGTTGGAGTGTGCCCTTAATCAATATAAAGTGACCTTCCTTATCTTTCTTGACTAACGTCGGACTAAAGTATACCCTGTCTGATATTAGGATAGCAACCCCTGCTTGTTTTCTAGGCCCATTTGCTTGAAACACCATCTTCCAACCTTTCACCCTAAGATAATGTCTATCCTTTGTGGAAAGGTGAGTTTCTTGGAGACAACAAATTGTAGGATCCTGCTTTTTAACCCAGTCTGCAAATCTATGTCTTTTCGTTGGGGCATTGAGACCGTTGATATTAAGAGATATTATTGAAAGGTGTGTATTTATGTTTGCCATTTGTGTGTGTGTGTGTGTGTGTTACTGGTTCTACCTGTGCTCTCTTCTGTTAACTGGTATTTGAGTATAGCTGGTTTTTTCTAGGTTCCTTATATGTGTGCTTTTCCTTTTGTTCAGCATGGAGGATTCTATCAAGTATTTTCTGTAGAGCTGGTTTTGTCTTCAAATACTCCTTTAACCTGCTTTTGTCATGGAATGTCTTTATTTCTCCATCTATTTGAATGGATAACGTTGCAGGATAAAGTAACCTTGGTTGACTGTTGTTATCTTTCAGAACTTGGAATATATTACTCCAAGCCCTTCTGGCTTTAAAAGTTTGTGTTGAATAATCTGCTGTAATCCTGATGGGCTTGCTTTTGTAGGTAACTTGATTTTTCTCTCTAACTGCTTTCAATATTTTTTCTTCGGTTTGTGTGTTTGGAAGTTTGATTATAATATGGCGAGGAGAGGTTCTTTCTGGGTTTTGTCTGGCTGGGGTTCTAAATGCTTCCTGTATCTGTATTGGCACCTCTTTCCCAATTTGGGGGAAATTTTCCTCTATGATTTTGTTGAAGATGCCTACTATGCCTCTGGAGTGGAGTTCTTCTCCTTCTACTATGCCCTGAATTCTTATATTGGATCTTGTCATAGTGTCCCGAATATCTTGAAATTCCCACTCATACTTTTCTTTCTCTTTGTCTTTCTCTTTGTTGGACTGCATTAGGTCTGCCACCTGGTCTTCTAGCTTAGATATTCTGTCCTCTCCCTCATCCATCCTACTGGTGAGATTTTCTACAGAGTTTTTTATTTCATTAACTGTGTTCTTCATTGCTAGTAATTCTGACTGGTTTTTCTTTATTATTTCTATTTCCCTATTTATGTCTTGTATTGCCTTCTTTATTTCATTAAATTGGTGTCCTGCCTCTTCTTTGATTCCTTTGATTTCCTCTTTGATTTCTTCTTTGATTGTTTTCATGTGTTCTTTGACGTCTTTGAACATATTTATAATTATTCTTTTGAACTCTTTCTCAGGCATTTCCTCTAACTCTTTCTCACTGGAGGACATTTCTGATGCATTAATACTTTTAGGTGGATTTATATCATCTTGCTTTTTAGTGTTTCTTGTGTTATAATGTATATATTTTTGCATCTTGGATTAAGTTAATGCTTGGATTTTCTAGCTAGCTGTGTCTTCTCCGCTGTATCAATTGATTTGATGTAATATATTTTCAGGGTAGGACCTTAAGGTATTAGGTGTGGCTCTTAAGACTCTCAGAGTATCTACAAAGATGTTCTTAGGGGTTGAGTTTCCCTGCTATAGGAGTATTCAAGCAGGCTGAGTGGAGTAAAATACAGGTAGATTCTAAAATTTAACTAAACACTGTACACATTCAATCAAAAACAGCCCCGAGTATGTATGCAAGAGTAGTTATTATAATGACCAGATCTTCTATCAACAAAGAGGTTTAGATTTCTGGTCTGTTAAGGGATCCAAGTCAGCTTGTGACCAAGTGAGACCCTTCCCCGGTGCAATCCCAGTTACCTTGGGTGATGTTGGTCTCAGTCAAGTTGCTGCCTGGGTCGTCGGGATGCTGTTCTGATTTCTGGAGCTGGGCACTTGCTTTTCCTACGGGGCAAACCGAGCCGCTGCTGCTGCCTCTGCTGCTGCCGTAGCTGCCACCACCGGAGCCACTGTCGCTGCTGAAGCTGCCGCTGCCGTGTCCACCACTGCTGCTCCCCCCGAAGCCACTGCTGTGGGATCTGCCGCCGCTGCCGCTCCTGGGTCCTCTTCTGCTGGGGCCGCTGGTACCGGTGCTGGAGCCGCTGAAGTTGCTGCCGAACTCTGCTCCTGCTTGGGTCCCCCTATCAGCCCAAGTTGGCGTGGCCAGGTCCCGGGCCGCTGCTGTGCTGCTGTGTTCGCTGGAGCTGGGTTCAGGCGTTGGGGGAGGGGAGGGAGCCGCGGCTTCTCTGGTTGTCTCGCTGCTCCACGTGTTCTTCTACCTGTGGTCTGCTCCTCCGCTGCTCGCTGCCGCTCTCCCCTCACGTTTCCAAGTTGCAGAGAGCGCAGTGTGAGGGGAAAATCCCACACCTGGCTTTTCCTGCGGCTCGAGCCGAGAGTCTGGCGGCTTTCTGCTGCGCCGCGGCTGCGGCGGTTGGCAGAGCTGCCGGAGCTGCTTTTCCCGCCTGTGCAGGCTCTGGATGCTCTATAACTCTTCTACTTCTCCGCTGCCGCCTCAATTTCCTATACACCTCACTTTTTAGTAAAAGTGTGTATTTTGCTGAGTTTTTTTGGTCTTTTTCCCCACTAGGCTGCTTTGGCGTGGTACCTACGCCGCCATCTTAACCGGAAGTCCCCATGAGCATACTTTTTATTCATGACTTCACAGCAGGTGTCATCACTTGCACAAGACTGCCATGATATTGGACACATCAACATTTCCAGGTGAATGATGAAGGAGGTCAAAAGGACATCAAAATAGAAGAGGGACAAGCTTGATAAGAAGTACTTCAGTGGAAGAACAATACAAAAGAAAGAATTAAAGATGAAAAGAGAAGAGAATTATGATCAAAGTACACTATGGACCGGCATGGAAACTGTCAATAAAAGTATTTTGAAAAGGTACAAATAAAGGGATTGAGAAGATGGCACAGCCACTAAAGTTGCTTGGCTACAAACCATGTTCAGTTCTCAAATCATGCATATGTAAGCAGATGAAAACACTGACAAAATAAATTCTCACATTCGTTTACAGCAGCAAGAGAACTTCTGCACTCATACTTCTCCTACACATATAAATAATCAATAAAAACACACATAAAGTAATAAATAATCCTTAATGCACAAGAAAATTAATGAGGTCAGAAATCTAGTTACACGCTGGAGAGATTGCTTAATGGTTAAGGCTCTTGCCTGCGAAGCCAAAGGACCCAGGTTCGATTCCCCAGGAACCATGTAAGCCAGATGCAAAAGGGACACACATATCTGGTGTTCGTGTGCAGTGGCTAGAGGTCCTGGTGTGCCCATTCTCTCTGTGTGTCTGTCTCTCTTCTGTCTCCCTGCTTGCAAATAGATAAATAATTAAAAAAAAATCAACACCTTTAATCACAGAAATAGGAAGGCAAAGGTTCAAGGATCCCTGGAATTCAAGGCCAGCCCTAGACTAGAGAGTAAGTTCCACATCAGATTCTGTTAGAATGAGTCCCTATCTAGAAAACAAATAGAGAAATGTACACACATAGTAAGCTCTGCATGAATGTACCTACAACTGAATGAACTTCCTGTAAGTGAGCAAAAAATCTTAATAAAGATGTGCCCAATGAATCAGAAATCAAACCACTGAAAACTTGCCCATGACAAATAATGATTCACCTGTAAGGCCAATGCGTGTGAATAAAGCAAGACCCTTTCTAAGAAAAAAAACAAACAAACTACCTCTAGCATTAATATTATTAGAGGCATTACCTGTTTGTTGACACATCTTAAAGAACTGCAGTAGGTAACATAATCATTTTTCCTTTAATTGGGGACTTGTATGAATGACTAAATGGAGGATAATTATCTCTTACTTCCAACCAGTGTAATTGACCTGCCAGTGAAGAGTCTGGAATAATTTAATAGTTGAGAGTATCTTCTGGATCTAAAACTTTTTAATTCCCTATCAAAACTTTATCCTCATAGACTAATCAATAAAAAACAAAATTAATAATTTTGGTTGAAGTAGCTTAGGAGAACAAAAACTCCTCTTAATGAATTTAACAGACCTATTACTGTTATAAATTGACCCAATAAAATTGATCAAACCAAGTAACCCCATGATAAGAGCACTAGCCCATTATAGACTCCAGCAATAGGGTTTATGACCTCAAGGCTGGATTAGGGCATCCCAAAGGCATCTGTCCTCACTAACTCATACATGAGAATAAACATGACTGGTTTTAATGAACTGGCATTTAGCTATAATGTCATTGACAGAAACCAACCATGCCCTCCCTGATCTGAGGGAAATCTAAAGTAGTGTCTGGTTTTGATGTAGAATAAACTTCAGACCTCTAAAGAGTATTTTTTTTTTAATTTGAGAGTGACAGACACAGAGAGAAAGGCAGATAGAGGGAGAGAGAGAATGGGCGTGCCAGGGCTTCCAGCCTCTGCAAATGAACTCCAGACGTGTGCACCCCCTTGTGCATCTGGCTAACATGGGACCTGGGGAACCAAGCCTCGAACCGGGGTCCTTAGGCTTCACAGGCAAGCGCTTAACCACTAAGCCATCTCTCCAGCCCCTGTAAAGAGTATTTTTATTGATGAACATGTAAATATTATTCTTTATAAATGTCCAAACTACTACTATATTTTTAGGTACCTTTATAATTCCCTTATTCAAGAATGATTAATCTTAGATTTCATAAATAAAATGTTAATCTTGTTATTTCTATTTTTATGAATTTAAGCATTATACCCAAGGTTCCAATATAATCAATTAAGGAATAAAATATTTTAAAATTTTTTCTACCCCTAGCATTAACTCTTTGAATACGATATGTATTATTACATATTGTGACATTTTATAATACCCCTTATATGCAGAAATATGTTTGAAAAAGAAGAGTCACTTTGATCAGGCCATAGAAGCACATGCCTTTAGGACCAGCACTATGGAGGTTTAACCTGGTTGGTCACCATGAGTTTGAGGCCAGCCTGAGGTACAGTGAGAGTCTGCCTCAATAATAAATTCAGAGTTACTCTGATAGAAGAAACCACAGAGGATTAAGCCTTTTTATTACTACAATGTTAGGATTTGAACCTATTCTTAAATATGTCTATACTACAAAGGATGCTATAAGTGGAATCAGATAATTAAGCTGACAGGACCATCCACTGAAACTGTTGGTTTGTATCCTTCCTGTACACAGAAAATTTTTGAGTAATGTCTACTTTAATAACAGTAATCTAAGGGTCCCTAATCACCATCTTACTTATCATGCTTTAGTTATATTAGCAGGCCTTGAAATGCACAAGTTAGTAATTATCACAATTCTAATAAAAATATCAAAGTCCATCCCCACATAAGTAGCAGGGGAGTATTTTCAGACACAAGCAACCACCTCAATCCTTCTCTTACCAGCCATTTGAATCACATTATACATTCAAGGCCAGGGACATTTACATAAATAAGAAAAATTATACCCCTGATCATAACATTATCACTAGTAATGAAACTGGGCCTGTCACCATTCTACTTCTGAAAACCAGAAGCACTCAAGAGGTATCATTAACACATTTTAAAACTATTACCAGCATCACAGAAACTAATACCTTCTAAACCCTACAATTTATCTAAATTATTGGTAGCTGAGGAAGATGAAGACAAACACAATCATGAAAAATCCCATTTTTAAATTATTTTTATTTTTATTTATTTATTTATTTATTTATTTATTTATTTATTTGAGAGCAACAAACAGAGAAAGAGGTTGAGAGAGAGAGAGAGAGAGGGAGGGAGAATGGGTGCACCAGGGCCTCCAGCCACTGAAAAGGGACTCCAGACACCTGTACCCCCTTGTGCATCTGGCTAACGTGGGTTCTGGGGAATCGAGCCTCAAACCAGGGTCCCTAGGCTTCACAGGCAAATGCTTAACTACTAAGCCATCTCTCCAGCCCTGTGTTTGTTTGTCCTAGCTTTTCAACCACCCCTGCCCCCTGCTCCCAACATGGCCTTGTTTTCCCACTGCCTGGGTGACCTAGTGTAACCAGACCCTTCTCCTGCTCTTGATTGGCCCCTAGCCTGGCCTGTCTTGGCTTTTCTTCCCTTTTGCCTACCTGGCCTTGCTTTCCACCTGGACTGACATTCAGCCTGGCCTGACCTTGCCTTCCTCCCTTCCTTGCCTGGCCATACCTTCCCCTGCTTGGCCTCAAGTGTGACCTTGTTTTCACCCTTGCCTTGCACTCCATATTTTGTGGCCATTGCTCGCTGGAGCTTGCCCGACATCCTTTGCTGTCCACCTTGCCTGGTCTTTCCTTTTTCCTTTCCTTTTTCCTTTCCCTTTTCCTTTCCTTTCCCTTTTCCTTTCCTTTTTCTTTTCCTTTCCTCTTTCTTTTCCTTTCCTCTTTCCTTTCCTTTCCTCTTTCCTTTCCTTTCCTCTTTCCTTTCCTTTCCTTTTTCCTTTCCTTTCCCCTTTCCCCTTTCCCCTTTCCCCTTTCCCCTCTCCCCTCTCCCCTCTCCCCTCTCCCCTCTCCCCTCTCCCCTCTCCCCTCTCCCCTCTCTCCTCTCCTCTCCTCTCCTCTCCTCTCCTCTCCTCTCCTCTCCTCTCCTCTCCTCTCCTCTCCTGTCCTCTCCTGTCCTCTCCTTTCCTCTCCTTTCCTCTCCTTTCCTCTCCTTTCCTCTCCTTTCCTCTCCTTTCCTCTCCTTTCCTTTCCTTTCCTTCCTGTGTCCTGGCCTGGCATGGTTTTCACACTTACTGGGCCAGGCCTTGCCTGTTCCTTTGCTCCCTCCTTTGCCTTCCTTTTGCCTGACTTGGTCCATCCTTTTTACTTGCCTAGTCTGGCTTTGTTTATCCCTGTCTGTTGTCCCTGGCCTTGCCCAGTTCTCACTCTTGCTTTACCTGGCAGTTGTCTTTACTATAAGATTGTTTTCCCATGACCTTGCCTTCTTACTTCCTGTCTGATGATTTTGTACCTCAATACATGGTGGAGTTATCTTAGCTCTTTTTTTTTTTTAAGGTAGGGTTTCACTGTAGCCCAGGCTGTCCTATAACCCACTCTGTCACCCAGGTTGGGATCAAACAGTGATTCTCCTGCCTCAGCCTGCATACTACTGGGTTTAAAGGTGTGATCTGCTTTCTGGCTAATGACTGATATTACTTCCTTCTTTCCAAGACATGAGCTACTACTCCTACTCAAAGCTGTGGAGCCCTCTGCACCTTACATTTCAGAGGCTGTCTCTGCAAGTGGATGGAGTGATTGGGAGAGAAAGTGGGTTGGATGAGGGGTACTTCCATGAGATGGAAGGTACACATCATATGCACACAGTGAAGAAAGTAGGGGGCTCCCTGCACCCCACACCCCACACTTCAGAGGTTTCTGTCTTCAGAAACAGAAGCAGCAGTTCATGTGGTTCCCAAGTGGTAGGGAGCCTCAGCACTACTTGTTTCCTGGGGCATTGGGCAATATGGGTGGGGATCTGCTGCCTAGAAAAGGACACTGAGATAGTCCAAGGCCTAGCCTCACTCCTCAGCAGAAGACAATGACACTTGGGAATGTGACCTAAGGATAATTTAGTTCCTTCTCACAGGTATGTAATCTGGATTAACATGGTGCTCTCTGCTGGTGAGGCCACACTCCACCCTTGAAATCTGTATTCTAGCACCTTCCCCCTGTGTATCCAGCATCCACAAAGTATCTGTGGAGCAGGTCTCCAGCCACAGAGCATGTCCAGTTGGAATGGTTGTGGAGGTCCTGAGTCTGTTCTTGTAAAGACAAAGACCAGTGGTAATTTTTGTAAAACTAAGACCATTAAGTACAATCTTTTCAGGTTCTGTTGATCCATTTCTTTGTCAGTTCTTGGCCATGTAAGTCTTCCAGTGGTCTGCAGAGGAATCAGCTTCAGTAGCATGAAATTTGAATTCCTATAATCATTAGTAAGGGTGAACATTTGTGTTTCATTTTGCATTTTTGAGGGTGTGTTTTGAGGTCAATCAGTTGATTGTTTGGTGGTCATAGGTTTTCTTTCCTGAATGCCATATTCCCTTTCCCATCACTTCATTTTTGGGATTTATCTTACATTTTTGTGGTTGTTCTTTGTAGATGTTAATTCTGTGGGTTCCAGATTACTTCTCTGAGAGTGTTGAGGAGATTCCTTTGGGGAATATTGGTCTATGCAAGTCCCAAAATTACTACTGATTTGTAATGATCTTGCATGAATGGCAGATCAATTGTACTTGCCACGTTAGAGGTTTTTGATCCTTATTGTTTTATTTAAATTGCCTATCCTGGTTTTGCTTTACTCCCTGCCTTCCTTTGGCCTGTCTAGGCATGGCCATTGCTTACATGGCCCTGCTGTTCCCTAATCTTGATCTCTCATGTTTCACCTAGCCTTGTCTTCCTCTAGGTCTGCATTCCTCTTCCCTTGCCTTCTTCCTGGCTTTGTCTTCACTTACATGGGATAGTCTTCCACCTTGCCTGGCCTTGCCTCCCTTCCTTGTCTTTCTGCTGAAGTTGAGCTTCAGTTTCCACCTGGGTATTCATGCATGCTGGAGAATTGAACCTAAGGAGAGGTTTTACAAGCAAGTGCATTTCATTTCCCCAGCCTCTGTTTTAAGCAGGGTCTTATTCTATAGTCCAAGTGGACATGTAACTCATGGTGTGGGCTAGACTAGCCTTACAGCTGCAGGAATATTCACAGCCCAGGGTCCTATGTCATAGGTTTACCAGCTTGATCTAACATGCCCCATTTACTCTATCTCTTTTGGTCATTTGTGTGTAAGAAGATAAACTTGACATGGTCACTTGATGTAAAAAGTATTTTGTTATCATCTCTGTCTCTTGGAGGCATGTAGCAATGCCCACCATCATTTGTGGTTGTGACAACTTGTTGTGGGAAACTCTGAGTAGTGCCTGGTAAGAAGTCAGGATGCTACCAATGCTGCCCTATTCTGTGCAGGACAATCAAGAACAAAGTATTGTGGAGACCTAAATACCATACTAATGTGAATGAGAAGGGCCAAGAGAAACTTGAAAAGCAGCTTCTGTGGACTGGAGGAAAAAAAAAAACAAGTAACTATTACATATTTGTTAGAAATTTGGTTGAATATCTGAATCTTTTGCACATTTTTAAACATGTGAATTGCATATAGTAAAAGACTAGAGTAAGATTTCTCAATTCTACCATTGTGTTGAAACTAATTTAGTTTTTACTTTCAAATTCTACTTTCCTTGCATTTATTCTGCCTGCGTTTTATAACTTTTCCTTTTCAGCAATTAGCTCTTTAAAATTTTCCCCTTTCTTATTTTCCATTTAAATATATAGAGCCATAAGAGTGATGTTACAAAGAGTATGGATATCACTCAATCTACTTTTTGTTTTATGACATGAAATACATACCTACAATGTTTTTCCTTTTCATAGCCTGTTTGCTACATGTGTTTCTTAGTATCCACTCATTTACCTGTTTGGCTACATAGTGTTTCCTTTTTTGAAAAAAAATATTTTTTTGCAAGGAGAGAGAGAGAGAGAGAATGGAAATGTCAAGGACTCTAGCCACTGCATACAAACACTAGACACATGTGCCCCTTGTACATTTGGCTTACATGGGTCTTGGGGAATTGAACCTGGGTCATTTTGCTTAACTGCTAAGCCATCTCTCCAGCCTAGTTTGGTATTTCTTCATAGGTGAGTGATATTTCATTTCTGGGATTATTCATTATTGTTGAACAAAAGTGTGTTAATTTTTTTAGAAAAATATTTTGGGTATGAAAACAAAAATATTAACCTGATTCTCATTCTGAAATTGCTCATGATTTTTTTCAGAACTTCATGACTTAACAGAAGTGAAATCAAATGGAATCATGTGATTATTTAACTCAAGAACTGACACTATGCTCATTCACAGGTTGGCTTTAAGAGTGCTGTGTAAGTCATCCACAATCCACCTCTTTTTCAGACTAGGTCTTTATTTTCATTTGAGCTCACCAACTCACCAAGTAGTAGGTTGGCGAGCCAGTGAGCTCCAGAAATCCTTCTGTCTCCTCATACCTGAAGGTCACAGAAAAGCACAATGTGTGTATTTTCCTTACATTCTAGACTTACCACACAGGTGCTTTCTCTAACTCTAGACCCGTTACCTGTGTAATTACTCTAAATTTGGTGTAGCCAAAGATGTAAAACTCTTCACTATTCATTTCTCATCTGAATATTTTCTCTTTGCTATTCTTCCTTAAGTCACCAACATTTGTCCTTTTAATCTTCTTCCATGTGGAAACTCAGGGTGGACATAATGGGTGTTCCTTCTAAATTTCCCTACGTAAGCTTCTAGATCTACTTTCCATGCACTTGCAGCTTTACTTTAACCTCTCTTCAAAAGCTTCAATTTCTCTGAAATCAACTTCATGAACTTCCTTCCATGTACTTGCAGCTCTACTATAGCCTTTACCTAAAACAATCAATTTCTCTTAAATTAATGTCATAGACAATGTTGTGTTTTCCACATGAGTGTGTGTTTCCTGCCTCCCAAATATCTATGATTCTGCTCTAGCCTCCTTTCCTAGACTGTGATCTCCCTTAAATAAATCCTATAATTTGTGATTTCTCCCATAAATAAACTTAAGAGTTCATAATTTGTCCTTCTTGATTCAGCCTTTATTTATTCTTCATTGAATATAGGAAAGAATGCAAAACTTGGGACTTATAAATTGTGGTGAACAATTCTCTAAAATAGGCCATATATTAAGAACACAAAGCAAATCTTAAGAAACACAGGAAAACTGAAGTAATGCCTTGCATTCTGTCTGACCACAATGGAATCAAACTACAAATCAATAGCAAGAAAAGCTATAGAGCATACACAAAATCATGGAAACTAAACAATGCACTACCAAATGATGAATGGGTTAATGATGAAATCAAGAAGGAAAACAAGAAATTCATAGAGTCCAATGATAATGAGAACAAACATACCAAAACCTTTGGGAGACAATGAAGATACTCCTAAGAGGGAAATTGTAGCTTTAAGTGCCTATATTAAGAAATTATAAAAGTCTCAAGTAAACAACCTAATGCTTCACTTTAAAGCCATGAAAAAGAAGAACAAGGCAAACCAAAAATCAGTAGATGGGAAGAAATAATAAAGATTGGGGCAGAAATTAATGAAATAAAAACCAAAAAAAAAAAAAATAACTCAAAGAATCAATCAAACAAAGAGTCGGTTCCTTGAAAGGATAAACAAGATTGACAAACCCTTAACAAATCTGATGAAAAGGAAGAGAGAAGAGACACAAATTAATAAAATTAGAGATGAAAAATACAGCATCACAACAGATACCAGAGAAATTTAAAAAAATCATAGGGACATACTATAAGAACATATACTCCACTAAGTTTGAATATATGAAAGAAATAGATGATTTCCTTGATTTATATGACCTACCTAAATTAAATCAAGATTGATCACTTAAATATACCTATAACAAGTATAGAGATCCAAGCAGTTATCAAAATATCCCAACTAAAAAATGTCTAGGCCCAGATGGATTCACTGGTGAATCTTCCCAGACCTTCTGGAATGAATTAATACCAATGCTTAAGCTTTTCCATACAATAGAAAAAGAAGGAGTCCTACCAAAGTCCTTCTAGGTAGCTAGCATCACCCCGATACCAATACCAGGCAAAGATAGAACAAAAAGAAAAAGAAAAAGAAAATTACAAATCAATCTCCCTCATGAACAGAGATGCAAAAATTCTCAACAAAATATTGACAAACAGAATACAGGAATATATCAGAAAGATCATTCACCCCGTCCAAGTAGGCTTTATCCCAGAGATGCAGGGATGTTTAAACATATGCAAATCAATAATTGACTGAAAGACAAAAATCATTAGAAACAGAGAAAACATTTGACAAAACCCATGACTTTGTCATGGTAAAAGTCCTGCAGAGAGTGGGAATAGAAGGAACATATCTTGACATAATAAAGGCTATTTATGACAAGCCTACAGCCAACAAAATACTAAATGTGGGAAAAATGGAAGCTTTTCCACTAAAATCAGGAACAAGTCAAAGGTGTCCACTGTCCCCACTTTTATTTAATATAATACTAGAAGTGTTAGCCACAGCAATAAGAAAAGAGATACACATAAAGGGTAACAAATTGGAAAAGAAGAAATCAAGTTATTATTTGCAGGTGACATGATTCTATACATAAAGGACCATAAAGACTCTACCAGCAAACTGTTAGAGCTGATCAAAACCTATAGCCATGTAGCAGGATACAAAATAAATACACAGAAATCATCATCCTTCCTATTTGCTAACAACAAACACACAGAGGATGAAATCAGAGAATCACTCCCATTCACAATTGCATCAAAAAAAGTACCTTGGAATAAACCTAACCAAGGAAGTATAGGATCTCTACAATGAAAAATTTAAAACACTCAAGTGAGAAATCACAGCCTTGAACCAGGGTTCTTAGGCTTCACAGGCAAGCACTTAACTGCTAAGCCATCTCGCCAGCCCTACAATGAAAACTTTAAAACACTCAAGCAAGAAATTGCAGAAGACACTACAAAATACAAAGTCATCCCTTGTTCTTGAATCAGTAGAATCAATATTGTGAAAATGGCAATCTTACCAAAAGCAATCTACAAATTTAATGCAATCCCCATCATAATTCCAAAAGGATTCTTCACAGAAATAGAAAAAAGTCCAAAAATTCATGTAGAATCACAAAAAAACTCGAATAGCTAAAGCAATACTGAGCAACAAAAATAAGGCTGTTGATATCACCATACCTGACTTTAACCTATGATGCAGAGTCATAGTAACAAAAACAGCATGATGCTGGCACAAAAGCAGACATGTAAATCAATGGAACAGATTTGAAGACCCAGATATATACCCAGTCTGGGTAGCTATATCCACCTGTTACTTGACAAAAATGCCAAAAAATACTCATTGGAGAAAAGACAGCTTCTTCAACAAATGGTGCTGGGGAAACTGGATATATATCTATAAAAGGATGATAATAGATTCTTTTCTCTCTCCATGCACAAGAATTAAATCCATGCAGGGTGTGGTGGTGCACGCCTTTAATCCCAGCACTCAGGAGGCAGAGGTAGGAGGATTGCTGTGAGTTTGAGGCCACCCTGAGACTACAGAGTGATTTCCAGGTCAGCCTGAGCTAGAGTGAGACCCTACCTTGAAAAAAAAAAGAAATAAAAGAAAAGAAAAGAAAAAAGAGAATTAAGTCCAAATGGATTAAAGACCTTAACATCAGACCTGAAACCCTAAAACTGCTGGAGGAAAAGGTAGGGGAACCCTTCAACAAATTGCTCTTGGCAAAGACTTGCTGAGTATAACCCCAGTTGTTCAGGCAATAAAACCACACATTGATTGCTGAGACCTCATGAAATTACAAAGATTTTGTACAGCAAAGGACACTGTCCATAAAGCAAAGAGGCAACCTACAGAATGGGAAAAAATCTTTGCCAGCTATACATCTGATAGAGGATTAATATCTAGGATATACAAAGAACTCAAAAAGTTAAATAATAAGAAGTTAAACAAGCCAATTAAAACATGGGCTATGGAAATAAATGGAGAGTCCACAAAAGAAGAAATATGGATGGCATATAAGCATCTAAAAAATGTTCTACATCCCTAGTGATCAGGGAAATGCAGATTAAAACTATATTGAGATTCCATCTCAGTCCTGTCAGATTGGCTACCATCATGAAAACAAATGACCATGAATGCTGGTAAGGAAGTGGAAAAAGAGGAATCCTTCTACACTGTTGGTGGGAATGCAATCTGGTCAAGCCATTGTGGAAATCAGTGTGGAGGTTCCTAAGACAGCTAAAAATAGATCTACCATATGACCCAGCTATAGCACTCCTAGGCAAATAACCTAAGGACTCATTTCATTACCTTAGAGATACTTGCTCAACCATGTTTATTGCTGCTCAATTCACAATAGCTGGGAAATGGAACCAGCCTAGATGTCCCTCAACTGATAAGTGGATAATGCAGATATGGCACATTTATACAATGGAGTTCTACTCAGCGGTAAAGAAAAAAGAAGTTATGAAATTTATAGGAAAATGGATGGATCTGTAAAGGATTATACAAAGCAAGGTAACCCAGGCCCTGAAAACCAAACATCACACGGTCTCTCTTATATGTGGATCCTACCTACAGATGACTGGAATTCTGCGTGAGTAGAAAGAAAACTCAGTAGCAAAGGCCAGTAAGCTAGAAAAGAGATAAATGTAATATATTACATAAATGGACTGAAGGACAAAAATTGCATGATCATCTCATTAGATTCAGAAGAAGCATTTGACAAAATCCAACATCCCTTCATGATAAAAGTCCTACAGAGAGTGGGAATAGAAGGAATATATCTCAATATAATAAGCACTATTTATGACAAGCCTACAGCCAACATATTACTAAATGGGGAAAAATGAAAGCTTTTCCACTAAAATCAGGAACAAGTCAAAGGTGTCCACTGTCCCCACTTTTATTTAATATAATACTGGATGTCTTAGACAGAGCAATAAGACAAGAGACACACATAAAAGGGTTACAAATGGGAAAAGAAGCGATCATGTTATCATTATTTGCAGATGACATGATTCTATATATAAAGGACCCTAAAGACTCTACCAGCAAACTATTAGAGCTGATAAACTCCTATATCCATGTAGCAGGATATAAAATAAACACACAGAAATCAGTAGCCTTCCTATATGCTAACAACATACAAACAAAGGGTGAAATCAGACAAGCACTTCCATTCATAATTTCATCAAAAGGAAAAAAAAAGTACCTTGGACTAAACCTAACTAAAGAGATGAAGGATCTCTACAATGGGAACTTTAAAACACTCAAGCAAGAAATCACAGAAGACACTAGAAAATGGAAAGACATCCCTTGTTCTTTGAACAGAAGAATCAATATTGTGGAAATGGCAATGTTGCCAAAAGCAATCAACACATTCAATGCAATCCCCATCAAAATTTGAATGGCAGTCTTCACAGAAATAGAAAAAAAAATGAAAAAATCATTTGGAAGCCCAAAATATCTCGAATATACAAAACAATATACAGCAACAAAAATAAGGCTGGTGATATCACCAAACCTGATTTTAACCTATTCTACAGAGCCATAGTAACAAAAACCACACAGTACTGGCACAAAAGCAAACAGGTAGATCAATGGAACAGAATAGTGGACCCAGATGTAAGTCCAGGTAGTTATAGCCACCTGATATTCAATAAAAATGGCAAAAATACTCATTGAAGAGAAGACAGCCTCTTCAGCAAATGGTGCTGGGAAAACTGGATATTTATCTGTAGAAGGATGAAAATAGATTCTTCTCTCTCTCCATACACAAGAATTAAGCCCAAATGGATTAAAGACCTTAACATCAGACCTGAAACTCTGAAACTGCTAGAGGAAAAAGTAGGGGAAACCCTTCAACATATTGGTCTTCGCAAAGACTTTCTGAATATAACCCCAATTGCTCATGCAATAAAACCACAGATTAACCACTGGGACCTCATGAAATTACAAAGATTTTGTATGGCAAAAGGACACTGTGAATAAAGCAAAGAGACAGCCTACTAATGGGAAAAAAACCTTTGCTAGCTACCCATCTGATAGAGGATTAATATCTAGGATATGCAAAGAACTCAAAAAATTAAATAATAAGAAATCAAATCACCCAATTAAAAAATTGGCTGTTGAAATAAATAAAGAGTTCTCTAAAGAAGAAATACAGATGACGTATAAACATCTAAAAAATGTTCTATATCCCTAGTCATCAGTGAAATGCAGATTAAAACTACATTGAGATTCCATCTCACTCCTGTAAGATTGGTTACCATCATGTAAACAAATAACTATAAATGCTGACAAGGATGCAGAAAAAGAGGAACCCTTCTACATTGTTGGGGATGCAATCTGTTCCAGCCATTGTGGAAATCAGTGTGGATGTTCCTAAGACAGCTAAAAATAGATCTATCCTATGACCTAGCTATGGCACTGCTAGGTATATATCCTAAGGACTCATCTCATTTCCTTACAGATACTTGCTCAACCATGTTTTTTGCCACTCTATTCACAATAGCTGGGAAATGGAAGCAGCCTAGATATCTCTCAACTGATGAGTGGATAATGAAGATATGGCAAATTTACACAATGGCATTCTACTCACTGATAAAGAAAAATGAAGTTATGAAATTCTCTGGAAAATCAATGGACCTGGAGAGGATTATATTGTGAGGTAACCCAGGCCCAGAAAGCTATATGTTGAATGTTCTCTCTCATATGTGGATCCTAGCTATAGATGATTGGACTTCTGTGTGAGTAGGAAAAAATCTCAGTAGCAGAGGCCAGTAAGGAAGAAAGGAGATATAAAGGGAATAGAAAGGAAGGAAGGGGAGTACTTAATAGGATGGTATTGTATATATGTAAGTCGAAGAATAGATTAATGGGGTTGAAAAGGCCCAAAGTGAGGTCAGGGGAAGAGAATGAGTAATGGAAGGAAGAGCTAATCAAAATCTAAAAGGATATAAATAAATCATATGGAAACCTACTGTTTTGGACAATGGAACAGCCATAGATTGTTACTAGAAATTTTTCAAATCCAGGTATGGGATACCTTCCAGTAAGTTTTTGGCCAGGGAGGTCCCTGATGTATCCAAAAGATTACAGGCCATTCCCAAGGCCCCTGGTTTCCCACCAGGAATATATGGTAAGACCCTATTGCCAAAGACTCCACATACTTGGGCTGCACGGCCACTGAGAAATCCTGCTGGAGCTGAACTGATAAACTCCTCCATGTAGTACAGCTGACACAAAGCTGGAAGAAGCCATTCTGCATGCACTTCAATGAGAGAGAGAGAGATCACCAGTGAAGATACTCAGCAGTGGACACTGCATGCCTTATGTTTGCCCAACTAGGCCAAATTAGCCAACAGGTAAAATGGTGGCATGTCTGTCATGGTGGATACCAATTGCCCTTTAATTGGACTGGAGGCCTGCTCCATGGGAGGGAATACATCTCTGATACTGAAAACCTACAATAGGGGTAACCATGAGCCCTAGGGGTATAACATCTGCTGCTGTCTGGCTAAATGTTTATACTATGCTTATCAAACTGCCCAGTAATCGCTTCTCTTAAAGTTCATAACCATATATTAATGCTACTCTCACTTTTGGTGGAGAACCTTCTCTTTTCAGATGGCAGTGACCTTGGGATGACTCAGAAGACCTTGTGTAAAGCAAAGTCGAAGTTGTCCTCAGACCTCCACATGTACTCTGTGGCATCATGTGCTCATTCACATACAAGATACTTGAATCATATTACTTGTCTCCTTAATGTCCTCATCTTCTAAATTCCTATAGACACCCTAACTACCACATTAACCAACCAATCTAAATCTCATTCAAACAAGAGATTAGGCACCTCTGTGCCTGTAATTCCCTGTTCTTCCTTTCCATTCAGTAACTAAACTCTTCTTCCTTTCCTGAAGTGTCAGGATTTTCCCCACACCAGCCTGCCCCTCCCAACCTGTCATCTCTTCACAGGTCTAATGACATCTCTAAAAGTCTCTACCTGCCTATCACCATGAGAACCTTAGACAGACAACTATTCTCAAATTAGAGTCAGTTTATTAAACTCAGGACACTTCCAATTTTGTTAATAACACTTAGTAATGCTCTATATCCATTTGTTACATCCTAAAAGCATTTAGTATTCTGAGTTATGGCCAGAGGCTAGCAAAGCCAATACTTCATCTACTGTCCTTCCTGCTTTTTCCTTCTAGCATTTAGTACCTAACAGTGTAGGTTTTTATACCTTCTCCTCCCATCCACAGGACAATGAAGAAAATACTGAGAGATGCTGACAATCTTGGGTGATGCTGGAGCTGGGTGTTGGCCTCAGCAGGGCCTGTCACCTGGTGTCCTCACAGCACTGCCCCTTGGGCCCTCCTACCTGCTGCTGAGTGGCTTCACTCACATGGACAGCCAAGGCTACCTGCCTGCTCGCCATCCTGCTGGATAGAGGCTCAGGAAAATGAACTGTGCTGCTACCCCCACACATTTCCCCACTATCTTTGGTTGAGCCACAGCACTGTGATGTCACAGTCACAGGCCATTCCATCTGCTAGTGGCATAGGGGAGGCTGGAGCCATCCACTCTGCAGGAGGGGAGGGTGCTTTCATAAGGAATAGGGTGCAGTACTTTGGCACTTTGGAGCAGAAACACTGTAGGTCATGGAGTTTGTGCCCCCCCGACCACCCACCCAGAGAGCAGATGCAGGGGTTCCTGCTACCTGGAATGCAGCTGTATTGGAGCACGGGCTTTGTAGCTCACAGACCTTGTGCACCCCGTTACTCAGAGAGCAGATATAGAGATTCCTAGAGTCTGAGGAGGCCTCCTGGGACAGGGTGACTCTGGGCCAGAAGATCTCACAAGCCCACTGTGTATGACTGACAACACTCGGGTCAACCCACATGGATTGGCTGCACTCAGGCCTGTGTTCTGAGGCCCTGACCTGCTTTCCTTGCCTGCCCTTCTGTTTCAGTCAGGTTTGCATTGCTGGCAGAAATCACCCATCAAAAATCAGTTTGAGGAGGAAAAAAAAATTATTTTGGCTTACAGGCTCAAGAGGAAGCTCCACGATGATAGGGTGAAAGGATAGCATGAGCAGAGAGTGGATATCACTTCCTTGCCAAATCAGGTGGACAACTGGAACAAGAGAGTGCACCAAACACTGGCAAAGGGAAACTGGCTATAATACACATAAGCCCAGCAATACACTGCATCTAAGAGGTGTTAGTTCCCAAATCTCCATCAGCTGGGAACCTAGCATTTAGAACACTTAGGTCTATGGGGGACATATGAATCAAACCATCATATCTTCCTTCTTCCTTTCCTTCCTACCATTCTACCCTTCCTCATCTTTTTTCTCCTTTCCTTCCTTCCTTCCTTCCTTCCTTCCTTCCTTCCTTCCTTCCTTCCTTCCTTTCTTTCTTCCTTCCATTCTTCCATTGTTTTCCCTTTTTGTTTCATCCCTTCCTTCCCTCCTTCTCTCCCTCCTTCCTTTCTACCTTATTTCCATTCTTCTCCTTTCTTTCCCACTCTTTTTCCTTTTCTTCTATTCTTCTCCTCCCTTCCCCCTCTTTTTTCTCCTTTCCTTCCTTTCTTTTCATACTTTCTTCTTCCTTTCTTTCCTTCCATCTTCCTAGTCTCCTTCCTTCCCACCTCTTTTTCCTTCATTCCATTCTTCATCCTTTCCCCTCTTCTTCTCCCTGCCTTCATTTCTTCTTCCCATTATTCTCTTTCCTTTCCCCTCTTTTTTCCTGCTTGCCTTTCTTTTCCTCCTCTTTCCCCTATTTTGCTCCCTTCCTTCCTTCCCTCTTTGTTGGAGACCACTGTCTTCTCTCCATGTTACTGACAACATAATTGTATAAATGTAAATGTGTGTGCCAATGCAGTTTGAGGAATGCAGCTGCTCCCACTCAAATTATACAAAAAATAAGTGAAATCCTAACCACAGTCTCCCATGCTCTGTTTACGATAGCCAGATATCTTCCTAGAAAACAGACCTGTTATCTTTTAACCACATGTCAAAAAGTCAAGTATTCTCAAGACAATTTGTATTATGTCAAAGTCATTATTCATGATGCATCCATAAGCTATTTGTGATATATGCATAAACCTAAGATTAAAAACATGGTAGGCTAAGATTCAGTGCCTCTCATCCCAGTTGTGACAGAGAGCCCATCGGTTCGCCCTCTTCTGCGTGTCTAATGGGTGTTGTGAGTTTCTTTGTCTATGCATTGCTGTCCCACTTCTAGAACATGAACCCTGTGTCACTGGCCACAGCACCACTTTCCTTCCCCTCCTTTATTTCTCCCTCCCCTCTCCTGTTTGCTCTTGTATTTTGAGACAGGATCTCTATATAGTCTAGACTTGCCTTGAACTCTTGACTCTCCCACCTCAGCCTACCACTGAGGTAACATGGGTATATAACACTCAGTTTTTAGGGGGAAGGTTTGTTTGTGTGTGTGTGGTTTGTGTGAAAGGGGATACATATTTATGTGTAGTTTTACACTTTTTGTGCACACACGTGTGTAGCCAGAGGACAATGCCAGGCTCCTTCTTCAATTGCTCTGCACTTTATCTTTTTTTGAGACAAACTATTTCACTGAGACCTGAAACTCACCAATTCAACTAGATTATCTAACCAGCAGCAAGTCCTAGGAAACCTCCTGCCTCTACCTCATCTGTGCTAGGATTATGGGTACAAGCCAGCACCCCTAGTTTTTACCTGGGTGTTGGGGATCTGACCTCAGGTCCTCATGCTTATGTGGCAAACACTTTATCCACTGAGCCATCTCCCCAGCCCACCCAACGGCTTTATTTCTGCACAGAAAGGGACATAAATGTCCTAACACGTTGGTTGGAGGCTGGCAATGTGGTGACATGGAGCGAGACCATGAATCCTCAGTTTCACTGTCAGGAGCATTCAGTCGAGGATGACACAGCCGCCTACAGGATAACCAAGGGCTACGGTAATTCTGCTTTCCCAGAGTGGCCCCACAGGATAACCTATCCAGTGTTCCCTCTCATGACACTCATCTCTGCTAGGAACTTCAACAAAGGATTTCTTTTCATGACAATCATCCTGAATAGCCAACAAGATCTTGTTGCATGACTTGGTGGTTTTATGGTATTTACTGAATTTTCCAGAAAAAATAGCCACATCTCTGATAAATATTCTATGTCTGGCTGACTGTCGGTGGTCATGGGGAGTTGCAATGTTGCAGGTCCAGTGTTATCTTTGTGTTACCTTTGTTTCCTAAATAGCCACTTATTGCCAGTCTCTGTGTGTGACCTAACATCCTATGCTACTATGTGAATCCATTTTTAATGTACCATCAGACCCCTAGCTTCCACCAACCAAGGCTGAAAATGTCACCTCAAGTGTCTCTCAAATACAAAAACAAAAATGAAGTAAAATATTTAAAAAAATTAAAAAGACCAACTCACATACATGACTGTAGCTTGTATGGTAGCCGTCTTGAGTTGCTGTTCAAATCAAAAGTAGTGACTTATAGATTGTGGTGCTCTTTTTCATTGTCTCTTACTTGTGTGTATAAGACATGAGACAGGGAGAGATGAAAGGAAGAGATAGGGGTGAGAAAGCAACAATTATGACATGCCTTCTCTTTAAAAAACATTTATTTAGCCAGGCGTGGTGGCACATGCCTTTAATCCCAGCACTCAGGAGGCAGAGGTAGGAGGATCACTGTGAGTTCAAGGCCACCCTGAGACTACAGAGTGAACTCCAAGTCCACCTAGACTAGAGTGAAAGCCTATCTCAAAAAAGCAAAAAGAAAAAGGGGAGGGGCCAGAGGCCGGCTGTGAGTGGGAGCAAGCAGGAAGTGTAGTGAGGGCCGCCCAGGGAAGCGCAGGAAATGACCACATGTGAAATCTGCAGAGTGAGGTGGAGGGCGTCAAGAATATTATGACCCAGAATGTGGAACGGATTCTGGCTCATGAGGAGAGCTTGGACCATCTCCGCAACAAGACAGAAGATCTGGAAGCTACATCTGAGCCCTTCAAGACATCACAAAAGGTGGCCCCGGAAGTTCTGGTGGAAGAATGTGAAGATGGTTGTCCTCATCTGTGTGATTGTTTTTATCCTCCTCCTCGTGGTGCTCCTTGCCACTGGTGCCATCCCCACTTAGGGAGCCCCTCCGGCCCCACGTTACTCTTCAGGGGAAACCTTACATAATGAATGCCAAGAGGTGCCCTCTCCTATCCTCCTCCACAAGAATGCTGCTTGGTCCCATGAGTAGCCATTGTACACCATAGAAGCAATTGATCTCCTGCAAGGAGACAGCTGAACTGTGGCTCTATCTCATGGGTCCTTTGAGTAGGTTAGAGAGACCCAGAAGTCCCTGGGTGTGGCTTGGAGAATGTTGGTGGCTGGTGGGCAATAAAGATCTTTCAGTACACCTAAAAAAATTATTTGTTCATTTGAGAGAAAGTGTGAGAGAGGAAGAGTCAGACAGAGAGAGAGAGGATAGGTGTGTCAGGGCCTCCAGGCACTACCATGTACATTTGGCTTTATGTGGGTACTGGGGAATTGAAACTGGGTCCTTAGTGTTCATTGGGAAGCACCATAACTGCTGAACCATCTCTTCAGTCCATGATATCCCTTCTTATAAATATATTTTTGTCATAACAATGATCTATAATAGTCATAATTTCAGTTTTGAATGTGGGAGTTTAGTAGGCACACAGCATGGAATAGTCACAGAAGAAATACCAAGAATCAGACAATGAATAAAACATCAAGATGGACACTGAACAACACCCATAAGAAATGTTTGGAGTGGGCTGGAGAGATGGATCAGTGGTTAACGTACTTGACAGCAATGTCTAATGACCAGGTTTGATTCCTCAGTACTCACGCAAAGTTCAATGTACAAAGTGGTGCTTGCAATTGAAATTCATTTGCAGTGGCTGGAGGCCCCAGCACACCCAATAGCATTTGCTTGCACACATGCACATACTCTCTCTTTCCAAGCAAATAAATAAAGTAACATAGGAGCTGGGGAGATGGCTTAATGGTTAAAGTGCTTGCCTATGAAGACAAAGGACGAAGGTTTGAAGCTCCAGTAAACATGTAAGCCAGATTGACAAGATGGCACATGCATCTGGAGTCTGTTTATAGCAGCGAGAGGTACCGACACACTTACTCTCATTCTCTCTCTCTTTGCTTACAAATAAGTAAACAAAATTTAAAAAAATATATTTTTTATCTACAAGCAGAGAGAGAGAGAATGGGTGTGTCAAAACCTCCAGATATTGCAAACAACCTGCAGACCCATGAGCCACTTTCTGTATCTTGATTAGTTAGGCACTGGGAATTGAACTGGTTTTGTTAGGCTTTGCAGGCAAGTGCCTTAAACACTCTCCCATCTCTCAAGCAATCTCAAATATTTTTTTTCTCTCACACATTTTTTTGATAGTCTTCCTCTTATCTTTCCTCAAATTCCAACATAGACTTCCATGGCCTTTGCCTAAAACCATGCTGAATTTGCATCTCCCCATCAGAAGTGGTCTTCAGGGAATTTTAGAAAAAATCATGACGATATGTGTGTGTGTGTATATTTATATATATTTATACACACACACACATATATACACATTTATAAACACACACATATATGTTATGAAATACATATTAATTTCTTTCATAAGAAAAGCCTATGAAGTCATCTTTATGAATAATTAAGCATCTCATTGCCACTGTCTATTTTTAAAGTATTTCATGTCCTAAAAATGAAATAACACTGAACTAAAAATCTAATTGTCTGAAGCCAGCATCACCCCGATACCAAAACTAGGCAAAGATAGAACAAAAAAGAAAATTACAGACCAATCTCCCTCATGAACATAGATGCAAAAATTCTCAGCAAAATATTGGCAAACAGAATACAAGAATATATCAGAAAGATCATTCACCCAGACCAAGTTAGCTTTATCCCAGAGTTGCAGGGATGGTTCAACATATGCAAATCGATAAATGTAATACATTATATAAATGGACTGAAAGACAAAAATCACATGATCATATCATTAGATGCAGAAAAAGCATTTGACAAAATCCAACATCTCTTCATGAAAAAAGTCCTAAGGAGACTAAAAATAGAAGGCACATATCTCAATACAATAAAGGCTATTTATGACAAACGTACAGCCAACATATTACTAAATGACGAAAAACTGGAAGTTTTTCCACCAAAATCAGGAACAAGTCAAAGGTGTCCACTGTCCCCACTTTTATTTAATATAATACTAGAAGTGTTAGCCATAGCAATAAGACAAGAGATACACATAAAAGGGTAACAAATTGGAAAAGAAGAAATCAAGTTATTATTTGCAGGTGACATGATTCTATACATAAAGGACCATAAAGACTCTACCAGCAAACTGTTAGAGCTGATAAACACCTACAGCCATGTAGCAGGATAAAAATAAACACACAGAAATCAGTAGCCTTCCTATATGCTAACAACAAACACACAGAGGATGAAATCAGAGAATCACTCCCATTCACAATTGCATCAAAGAAAATAAAATACCTTGAAATAAACCTAACCAAGGAAGTATAGGATCTCTACAATGAAAAATTTAAAACACTCAAGTGAGAAATCACAGAAGACACCAGGAAATGGAAAAACATCCCTCGATCCAGGATTGGAAAAATCAATATTGTGAAAATGGCAATCTTACCAAAAGCAATCTACACATTCAATGCAATCTCCATAAAAATTCCCATGGCATTATTCATGGAAATAGAAAAAAAATCCAAAAATTCATTTGGAATCACAAAAAAACTCGAATATCTAAAATAATACTGAGCAACAAAAATAAAGCTGGTGGTATCACCATACCTAATTTTAACCTATACTACAGAGCCATAGTAACAAAAACAGCATGGTACTGGCACAAAAGCAGACATGTAGATCAATGGAACAGAATAGAGGACCCAGATGTAAGCCCAAGTAGCTATAGCCATATTAAATAAAAATGCCAAAACTACTCATTGAAGAGAAAACAGCCTCTTCAGCAAATGGTGTTGGGAAAACTGGATATTTATCTGTAGAAGGATGAAAATAAATTCTTCTCTTTCTCCATGCACAAGAATTAAGCCCAAATGGATTAAAGACCTTAACATCAGACCTGAAACTCTGAAACTGCTAGAGGAAAAAGTAGGGGAAACCCTTCAACATATTGGCCTTCGCAAAGAATTTCTGAATATAACCCCAACTGTTCATGCAAACCACAGATTAACCACTGGGGCCTCATGAAATTACAAAGATTTTGTATGGCAAAGGACACTGTGAATAAAGCAAAGAGACAACCTACTAATGGGAAAAAACCTTTGCTAGCTACACATCTGATAGAGGATTAATATCTAGGATATGCAAAGAACTCAAAAAAAATAATAAGAAATCAAATCACCCAATTAAAAATGGGCTATGGAACTAAATAGAGAGTCCTCAAAAGAATAAATAAGGATGGCATATAAGTATCTAAAATATGTTCTACATCCCTAGTGATCAGGGAAATGCAGATTAAAACTACATTGAGATTCCAACTCACACTTGTCAGATTGGCTACCATCATGAAAACAAACGACCATAAATGCTGGCAGGAATGTGGAAAAAGAGGAACCCTTCTAAACTGTTGGTGGGAATGCAATCTGGTCCAGCCATTGTGGAAATCAGTGTGGAGATTCATAAGACAGCTAAAATTAGATCTGCCATATGACCCAGCTATAGCACTCCTAGACATATATCCTAAGGCTCATCTCATTACCTTAGAAATACATGCTCAACCATGCTTATTCCTGCTCAGTTCACAACATCTGGGAAATGGAATCAGCCTAGATGTCTATCAACCGATGAGTGGATAATGCAGATATAGCATATTTATACAATGGAATTCTACTCAGTGGTAAAGAAAATTAAAGTTATGAAATTTGCAGAAATATGGATAGATCTGTAAAGGATTATACAAAGTGAGGAAACCCAGGCTCAGAAAGCCAAACATTGCATGTTCTCTCTCATATGTGGGTCCTAGCTACAGATGATCAGACTTCCAGGTGAGTTGGAAAAAAACTCAGTAGCAAAACCAGGAAACTAGAAAAGAAATATAAAGGGAAGAGAAAGGAAGAGAGGAAGGTGCTTAATAGGATGGCATTTTTTTTTTTTTGTGTGTGTGTGTGTGTGTGTGTGTGTGTGTGTGTGTGTGTGTTTAGAAGAGTAGATTAGTGGGGTGAAAAAGCTCTAAGTGAGGCCAGGGGAAGAGATTGAGTAAAGGAAAGGTGGAGGGAGGGCTAATCAAAATCTAAGAGGATATAAATAAATCATATGGAATCCTACTTTTTTAGGCAATGGAACACTCAGGAGCTATAGATTATTGCTAGAAAATTTTCAGTGCCAGGGATGGGATACCTTCCAGTGAGTTGTTGGCCAGGGAGGTCCCTGATGCCCCCAAAACATTATAGGCCATTGCAAAGGCCCTTGGTTTCCACCAGGAATAGATGGTAAGACCCTATTGCTGAAGAATGCAAGGCCACTGAGAAATCCTACTGGAACTGAGCTGATAAACTCCCCCATGTAGACCAGCTGACAGAAAGCTGGAAGAATCCATTCTGCATGCACTTCAATGGGACAGTGAGAAATCACCAGTGAAGATACTCAATAGTGGACTCTGCAAACCTTGTATTTGGCCAACCAGGCCAAATGAGCCAATGGGTGCAATAGTGGCATGTCTGTCATGGTGGAAACCAACTGCCCTCTAACTGGACTGGAGACCCACTCCATGGGAGAGAATATATACCTGATACTGAAAACTTAAAACAGGGGTAGTCATAAGCCCTAGGGTCTAACGTCTGCTGATACCTGGCTAAATGTATAAACTATGCTTATCAAACTGTCCAGTAAGCACTTCTCTTAATGTTCATGCCCTTATATTAATGCTACTCTCATTTTTGGTAGAGAATCTTCTCTTTTCAGATGGCAGTGACCTTGGAATGACTCAGAAAGTATCATGGTGCTTGAAAGAAGTCACTGGAGTGCTCAGTACTGTAATATCTCTATCACACCTTCTAATGATCAGGATCTAATGTGGAAGAGGTGACAGAAAGAATGTAAGAGCCAAAGGAAGGGTAGGACTCCTTACAATGTGCTCCCCACAGACACAAAATGGCCTGGATATCCATGACCTCACAGTGCCTGAAACTATCTACACAAGACCATCATAAGAGAAGGAAAAGATCATGACATCAAAATAAAAAGAGAGACTGATTGAGATGGGGAAGGGATAGGATGGAGGATGGAGTTTCAAAGGGGAAAGTGGGGGAAGGGAGGGTATTACCATGGGATATTTTTTATAATCATGGAAATTGTTAATAAAAATTTGAAAAAAATCGTAATTGTCTAACAATATATATATATATATATATATATATATATATATATATATATATATATATATATATATATTTGACTCAAGTTATATTTTGTCATATAAAAGCTTTTTTTTTCAGTATTTTGGATTGAAATATGAAACCAGGGGTTCATTCTAAATGAGTAGTAATGTTGTTCCTCATGTACAATGTGTTTCAACTTGAAATTCTGATAGAAGACTGGAGAGATTGCTCAGTGGTTAAGCTACTTACCTGCAAAGTCTAACGACCCCAGTTCAATTCCCCAGCACCCATGTGAAGGCAGATGCACAAATTGATACACGTATGGGGAGTTTGTTTACAGTAACTACATTTCCTGATGTGCCCATGTTCATTTATTATCTGTCTCTCTCCTTACAAATAAATAATTAAATAAAAATTCTTTTTTTTAATAGCTAGGCATGGTGGCACACACCCTTAATTCCAGCACTGGGGAGGCAGAGGTAAGAGAACTGGCTATGAGTTTGAGGGCAGACTGAGACTACATAGTGAATTCCAGGTCAGCCTGGGCTAGAGAGGAAAAACCAAAAGTAAATAAACTAATGAATTAATTTATTAAATTAAAATAAATTTTGATTGGAAAAAATCCAGATAGAAAGTGATACATGGAATGTAATTAAAAATCTCATCACTCTAATGGTGGAGGGATGACATACAAGTTGAGATGTTTAGGATCCAGTTTTAATTCCTGAGGACCCACAAAAGCCAGATGCATCTGGAGTTTGTTTTCAGTGGCTGGAGAACCTGGCATGGCCATTCTCTCTCTCTCCCAAATAAAAATAATAAAAATGAATCTCACCACTCTCTTTCTCAAGTGAGAACAGGCTGCTTGAAAATCTACCATTTCTACTAGTTTCCTACATGGGCTTTCTCCATCAACACCAGGCTGTAGGGCTTCAATCTGAATCTAAAACACACTTGATGGAAACTTAAACTATGTGACCACACCTGAATGTCATTCAGAAATAAGGTGGTGTGGGTAGATGACTGGGTTTAGATGTGGTGATGGTGGTAAAATCCCCATGATGGCTCTCACTAATAGCTTTACCAAAAGAGGAACAGAGGCTCAAGCTGTCAGGCTTGCTCTGTCTTACCACACAGTACCCCTTTCTCATGTGCAACACAGCAAGAATGCTTGCAACCAGAGTTGAACAGATCAGTGCTCTGGGTCCCAGAATTTCCCAGTCTTCAGAATCAAGAGTAAAAAAATGAACATCTACCATTTATTGATTAATTGGCCTCATTTATTTTGTTACAACAGACAGAGGGCTAAGCTCCCCCACTTTCTACAAACAGATTCTAACTTAATGTTCATACTTCTTTCTGCCTCTTCTTTAAAATATAACCTGCCATATATATTTTTTAAATCATAAATCTGGGGCTTGAGAGATTGCTAAGTGGTTAATGCACTTGCCTTCAAAGCCTTCAGACCCAGGTGTGATTCCACAGGACCCACATAAAGTCAGATGCACAAAGTGCTTCATGTGTCTGGAGCTTGTTTGCAGTGGCTAGGTGCCCTGATGCAACCTTTATCTCTCTCTCTAAAATAAATAAATTATATCTATATCATCTATATCTATATCTCTATATATAACTGTATGTTATGTAATTGACCAATTATCAAAACTCAAATAACTTCCCATATCTCGTTGAAGGATGTCCAAAGCTTTTACCTGGACTTCCAGAACCAGGTTTATGGAAACTTACTGCTCTGCCCCAGCCTCCTGACACTGCATATTTTCATTTTCTACACAAGTAACTGTCCTCTTGTTTCTGAGGTGTTCCTTGTGATATACCTGTTGCCCATAATTCTCTCTCCCCCAATCTGTCTCTCACTCAGTCCACATTATGTAAAAGTTCAACCTCATTTACCTGAACCCCCAGTGTTTTCTATGTATTCCCTCCAAATGCATCTTTATTTATTTATTCATTTGTTATACAGAGAGAGGCTGATATATAGTGAAAATGTGTGTGCTAGGGTGTTACAGTCAGGTTCAGCATTGCTGGTAGAAGTCACCCAACCAAGAGCAACTTGTGGGAAAAAGAGGTTTATTTTGGCTTACAGGCTCAAGGGGAAGCTCCATGATGGCAGGGGAAAACAATGGCATGAGCAGAGGGTGGACATCACCCTCTGGCCAACATAAGGTGGACAACAGCAACAGGAGAGTGTGCCAAACACTGGCATGGGGAAACTGACTATAACACCCCTAAGCCCGCCCCCAACAATGTACTCCCTCCAGGAAGCATTAATTCCCAAATATCCATCAGCTGGGAACCTAGCATTCAGAACACCTAAGCTTATGGGGGAAACTTGAATCAAACCACCACACAGGGCCTGCAGCCACTGGAAACCAACTCCAGAAACAGGTACCACTTTGTGCATCTGGCTTTATGTGGGTACTAGATGATCAAACCTGAGTCTTAAGGCTTCGCATCTAAGTGCCTTAACTACTGAGCCATCCCTCCACTCCTCCAAATGTATCTTTGTCACTGGGAATCCTACTATTTTGTGTTGCCCAGCTCTCTTCTGAACCCCAGCCCCACCGTCACCACACACACCCTTGTCTGTTTTCTAAGATTAGAAAATACATGGACCTCCCAGTGCAATACCCCTAGGAAGAGTTGTCATCCTTCAGTCCTGACCACATACATACACATTTTGTTGTCTGAATACCAACTTCCACCTATTGACCATCAGTCAGCTTTTGGAAATACTATGTGAGCTACACATTCAGAAGAAAAAAAAATCTATCAATCAAGCAAATATTGGGGGATGGATACTTTACATGACAAGCTTTCTATAACAACAGATGAGCTAGGTGAGTGTGATGGTGCACACCTTTAATCACAGCACTCAGGAGGCAGAGATAGGAGGATGGCCTTGAGTTTGAGGCCATCCTGAGACTACAGAGTGAACTCCTTGTCAGCCTGTCCTAGAGCGAGACCCTACCTTTAAAACTTTCCCCCAAAAGCACTGGAGAGACGGTACAGTAGTTAAGGCACTTGCCTGCAAAGACTAATGACCTGGGGTCTGGAGAGATGTCTTAGCAGTTAAGTGCTTGCCTGTGAAGCCTAAGGATCCTATATTGATTCCCCAGGATGCATGTTAGCAAGATGCACAAGAGGGCACATGCATCTGGAGTTTGTTTTCAGTGGCTGGAGGCCCTGGCGTGCCCATTCTCTCTCTCTCTCTCTCTCTCTCTCTCTCTCTCTCTCTCTCTCTCTCTCTCTCTCTCTCTCTTTCTGTGTCACTCACCAATAAATAAACAACAACAACAAAAAGACTACTGACCTTGGTTCAATTACCCACATAAAGCCAGATGCACAAAGTGGTGCATGGATCTGGAGTTTGTTTGAAGTGTCTTTGGGCCCTGCTGTACCCATTCTCTGGGTCTCTCCCTCCCTTTTAAAACAAAAACATATTTTCTAGGACTGGAGGGATTGCTTAGTGTTTCAGTTGCCTGCCAGTGAAGCCTAAGGACCCAGGTTCAATTCCCCAGTACCCATGTGTGGTAGTTTGAATAGATGGCCCCAGTATGTTCAGCATTTTATTAGTTTGTAGTTTGCTTCTGCAGCCACCTGGCTGTAGGCAGTGCCACTGAGAAGACCTTAAGGTGTGGTGGTAGGTTTGAAATTCCAATCAAAACATATGCAAAGTGCTTAGTTCTGCCTAGAGTTCCTGAAGTGTGCTGTGTGGTGAGGCTTTTGGCTTGTGGCTTTCTTCTGTGTCTGGTGCTGTGAAAGCAGGCCAGCTTCTTCTGCCATTATGGAACTTCCCCTGGATCTGTAAGCTTCAATAAATATCTCTTTCTCTATAACTGTGCCTGGTCTGGATCAAGGTGGTGCACGTGTCTAGAGTTCTCTTGCAGTGGCTGGAGGCCTTGGCATGCCCACTCTATCTATCTGCCTCTCTCTCTCTCTACATACATGCATACATACATACATATATATAATATTTTTAAAAAATACAATTGAAAATTATGAAGGAAGACATGCTATGTTAATTCTGGCCCCACACTCACACATGTATGCACATACACATGTATACACACACACACACACACACACACACACACACACACACACACACACACAATTAGCACCAGAAGCTAAGCATATGTTAATGAGTGACTATGCCTTACTGTGGCCCTGAATGATAATGTTTTTAGGGTTTCTTTTTGGGGTAGGGTCTTGCTCTAGCACAGGCTGACTGGAATTCACTCTGTAGTCTCAGGCTGGCCTCAAACTCATGGCCACAATCAGCCAACTTCTGCCTCCTGAGTGTTGGGATTAAAGGCATGTGCCACCACAACAGGCTTTGAATGAGAATTTTGTGTAAAGTGGTGCATGAATGTAAACCACCACTCTTTAAGATGGCAAACAAAATATCTGCCAAAATAACTGGGAGGTGAGAGAGGTACCCAGGCAGTTGGGATACAGAGTGGAGTTCCTGGTTAACTGAGAGATGGATGAGTATGAGCCATAGTCATATGATGCTCATGACAGTGTGATGCAGTCATATTTTGCAAGAGGCATGCAAATAAAATAAAAATAAGATCCCTGCTGAAAAATGGGGCCAGACTGACATGTTTTATTAGAAATCATTAGCAGAATTTGAGAAGTTGTGATTTTGGTAATTACTAAAATAGTGTTATTTTTCTCCCAATAGAGCATATGTCACAGTACATAAAAATGTCATTTTGTTACTTTCCACTTTTAAGATTTTACATATGTACTGTGAAAGTTTAAATAATCCAACTTGCTCTCTGTTTACTGCTGGATTAATTCTTCATGTAAAAATCAGCTGTCATGCCTCATGGGTTTTTTTGTTTTGTTTTTTTTTTTAATTTATTTTCTTGTTATATTTCAAGCACTGAAAGTTTCTTTTGCACTCTACCAATGTTTTCTTTTAATTTATTTTTATTTGTATTTATTTGAGAGATAACAAGATGAGAGAGAGAGAGAGAGAGAGAGAGGGGGGGGGGAGGGAGAGAATGGGTATGGCAGGCCCTGCAGCTACTGAAAACGAATCACTGTAATTGCTGAGCCATCTCTCCAGGCCCCATCATTTTCTAACTGACATCATTAATCCTTATTTCTCCATCAGTCCTGGTTTCTAGCTAGCATGATTAGAATGTGGTAGTGCTCCATAAGTGAGGATGGAGAAAAGTAGTCCATGATTCCATGTGTTCTCTAAATAATCGTTTGTCTGTATGGGAGCATATGCATGAATGGATGGATACACACGTGTGAACACATTTTCCATTTCTACATCTATCTTGCAAAGTCATACATTTGGGCAGCTTCATAATAGAGTGCCAGGTAAATGATATTGGAACCATCAGTAATACAATCACTTAAAGGTCACTCCTTAAGCCCTGGCTCCATCTGACTCACACCTCTGCTCTGAATTGATGGTTGGAGATGTCATCATTAGTGCTGATAGAAGGTCAATGGCCAGTCTAACCCCTGATGTTACCTGAGTCCATCCGGTAATGAGTTGATGGTGGTTTGAGATGGGGAAGACCTCACATTGTTAAAGGCATTTACCACACCATGATATAGTATTCATGTCACATGCTCACCACAGTCATACAGAGCAGACATCTGTGTTATATTAAAAAGAGACTATGAGCTGAAGAGATGGCTTATCAGTTAAGGCACTTGCCTGTGAAGCATAAGAACCCAGATTAGAACTCCCAGGACCCAAGTAAGCCAGATGTACAAGGTGGCACATGCATCTGGAGTTCATTTGTAGCAGCTGAAGGCCCTAGTGGGCCCATTTTTGTCCCTTTCTCTATCTGCCCCTTCCTCTCTCCCAAATTAAAAAAAAATTAAAGAGTAGGTGTGCATCAGAAGGTTTTACTTGTATGTTTCTATTAAAGGGTAGTGTGTGGATCACAGCTATTCCCACCCCTTACCAGTCTGTGATGAGTTCAGTACAGACATGAAAAAGATTTTTCTTTTTTGGATTTTCGAGGTAGCTTCTCTGTCTGGCCCAGCCAGGCCTGGAATTCACTATGTAGTCTCATGCTGGCCTCAAACTCACAATGATCCTCCTACCTCTACCTCCTAAGTACTAGGATTAACGGTGTGCACCACCATGTCTAGAGTCCATCCGGTAATGAGTTGGAGGGAGATATTTCCCACTGAGTTTACTATTGACACATTATGTAGAAAATTCCTCTGTGATATTTTAGTGTCTGTGATACAAGATAGATGGATTGATTCACAAAGACTAGAGAGAGAATGTTAAAGTGCATTATCTTCACTGGGTGTGGTGGAGCATGCCTTTAAACCTAGCACCAGGCAGGCAGAGGTAGAAGGATTGCTGTGAGTTTCAGGTCACCCTGAAACTTCATAGTGACTTCCATGTCAGCCTGCACTAAAGTGAAACCCTACCTTGAAAAACAAAACAAACAAAAAACAGTTTTAAACAACAGGTAACTTAACAGTTAAGGTGCTGGCCTGGAAAGCCTAAGGACCCAGGTTTGATTCCCTAGTCCTACATAAGCCACATGCACAAGGTGACACATGCATCTGGAGTTTGTTTGCAGTGGCTGGAGGCCCTGGCATGCCTATTCTCTCCCTCTCTCCCTCCCTTTCTCTCTCTGTCTAAAATAAAAATAAATCAATTTAAAATCGTAAAAGGAACATTAGGGATTGAAGAGATGGCTTAGCAGTCAAGGCATCTGACCCACAAAGCCTAAGGATGCAGGTTCAATGGAAAGCCAGATCACAAGGTGGCACATGTGTCTGGAGTTTGTTTGCAGTGGCTGGAGGCCATGACATGACCATTCTCTATGCATATATCTGTCACAAATAAATAAATAAATAAATAAATAAATAATTTTTTTTAATTTAAGGAAAGGGAATTCAGTCAGCTTCTTCCACACTGGGGCCCCCTCATTATGTTTGCATTATCGTGACTTGTCTGCAAGCACATGAGGTGTTGGAACAATTGTTTATCCTGGAACAATGAGTGTTGTGGCTACAAGGGGAAAACTCAGTCCCTGCAATGACTGATGATTTTACAGGCACATCTGTGTGTTGGAATTTTTGTTGTTGTTGTTGTTATTTCTCTGTGTTGCTATGGACAGTTTGATTCTGAATGTGTCTTGGGGAAGACTCTAATTCCCTCATTCCCACTCCACACCTTCCTGCTCAATTTGCCACCTCATCTTAGGGGAACGGAGAACACAGCAAAATCTTGGAAGTACAAGGTCCCCAGTACCACCTCATTCTAGAGGAACTTAGAACACAGCACCATCTTGGAAGTACAAGGTCTCCAGTACTTTGTGGCATGTCTCAACTATCTTCTCACACAAAAGTTCGAGCCAAAGAAGAGTAAGAAAAAAAGCACAGAACCTAGACCTCATATCTTATGACTCTTCTCCAACTTCTTCCCTGATGCTCTAACTCACCCCCTGCTCAGCTTGGCCATGCTTATAAAAAGATCAGCGATGACCCCAAGACACTAACAGCACTGCAACAACTTTGTAAATAAGTAAACAATAAATAAAACCACATCCTCATGAGAAGAACTGAAGATGATTTTTCAGAGATGTCATCAAGTACCTTGAGGTGCAAAGGTATGAAGACATCAAACTTGTTTTTATCTCAACATGCTTCAGCACAAAAGTCTGTGTGAAAGGCAAGCTTATTTTTGGCTGCTCTCACCCCAGGATCTTGCATGAGATCTTTCTTTTTCATGGACAAACAAATTAGACGGTTTAATGGTGTGATCTCCAAGGCCTGTTTGTATTCTCAGCCTTCTGCCCGTGCTGCACTGGCTTCTGTCAGAACCCTAGAAGTTGGATATAGAAAAGACATGCATACATATATATTTTAATTTTCTGTATTTGAAAGAGTGTGAGAGAGAAACAAGCAGAGAGAAAGAGAGAACGGGTGCATTGCAAACGAACTCCAAATGCATGCACCATTTTGTACATCTAGCTCATGTGAGTACTGGGGAATCAAACCTGGTCCTTAGGCATTGCAGGCAAGCATGTTAGCCATCTCTCCAGCTCACATACATATATATTTTTTCAAAGACTATCAAGCTGTGGGAGAATGGGGCATCCTCTAAAATGTATGCATTGCACACTTATTTATTGCATCTGAATGTGTGTCGTGTGTGCATGTATATGAATGTTGGGGGGTTACACGTGTGTGTGAAAGCCACATGTCAATGATGAGTGTCTTCCTCAATCACTCTGCACCTTGTGTTAGGACACAATGTCTCTCACTGAACCTAGAGCTCACCAGTTAGGCTAGACTCTCTGGCCAGCAAGTCCCAAGGGTTTCCTTGTGTCCACCTCTCCCAGAACTGGGATGATGGGACTGTACCAGCACTCCTGGCTTTTACATGGGCACTGGGGATTTGAACTCAGGTCCTGAGGCTACCAACTGAGCCATCTTCCAAGCCCCAAATGTTTGCATATCTTTCAAAAAACTTTTATTTTTGTTTGAAAGAAAGAGACAGAGAGAGAATGGGGTGCACTGGAGGTCCTTCAGCCACTGCAGACACATGCACCACCTTGTGTATCTGGCTTTACATGGGTACTGGGGAATCAAAACTGGGTCCTTTGGCTTTGCAGGCAAGCGCTTTAACTGCAAGCTATTTCACCAGCCCAGTTTGCATATATTTAACTTGATAGGCAGCCTGCCTGAAAAACCTAGCAAGAAGTTTTGTTTGTGCCCACGGTTCACAGATGAGAAATTAATGTGTGTATTTGTCAATGTGTGTGTGCAGACAACAGGAGCAATCATAATTCTTCATTTCTCAGCCTTATGTGATCCACAAACAAATCAAAGATGGGTAAGAGATAACAGACTATATAACACTTTATTTATTTATTAGACAGAAAGATTAATAGAGAGAGGAAGGAGGGAGTGAATGAACACCTCCAGTGGTCTCCAGCCACTGCAAACGAATTCCAGATGCATATGTCACCTTGTTTGTCTGGTTTAATTGGGTACTAGTGAATCAATCCCAGGTCGTTGGCCTCCCAGGCAGGCGCCTTAATGCTAAACCATCTCTCCAGCCTCAAAGATGATTTTAAATGAAGACCCCTCCAAACTCAACTTATCTCAAAAAAAAAACCTTTATCTCCAAGTTAGACCATGCTTGGGGGTTCCAGGTGGCTTGCATTTGACTGGAATCCTGTGGCACTCAGAAGATGATGTCCCTTTCCTTTATCCTGACACCTTTCTGTGGCCTTCACTTTAATGCAATCCCCAAGGAGATGAGACACCATCTCAACATAGGAGGAACAAGGACAGGGTCTGATATTCTGGGAAGATGCTTGTATTTTTTGAATAAAATTGCATGGACCACTTTCACAGGGACCAAAGAAATCTGCAGGGACAATTCTTCTCCTCAGAGCCAAGGACAATAAACAATCACAGAAATTAGAACTAGAGAGGAGAGAGGACAACAGGATCAGGAAGTGAGGGCAGGAACCCCAAGATTCACCCTCAGAGGGACACATGAGGCTAGTTGCTGACTCTTCCCATTTTTTGCAGCTATCATCGGATATTGTCATCTGGCTAAAACTTAATAAGCTCTGGACTGCTTCTATGAAAGTTGCTGTTGTATTTTACTTTCTTCCTTTCTTTCCTCCTCCTCCTCCCTTCTTCCCCAACCTCTCTTCCTTCCTTCCCTTCCCCCTCCTCCTTTCCTTCCCCATCAGTGCATTGGTGCTCACTACTGCATTTGGCTACAGGAGTTGGGTCCCCCAGTCTGAGGCATGGCCACATAAAGGGTTTGCTGCTGTAGAGATGCCTTCCAAGTCCACAGAGAGGCGCCCCAGCCCCAAGTCCCACTCAGAGGAGATGACCTCCGCTTTCCAAGGAAGCATTCCAGCCCAGGGCAATGTTCCAACATCTTCACATCTGCTGCTGGCCTGGGATGGCGGTGGTTACAGCAAGTGCTCAGTGGACAAGTAAGGAGAGAGATGAGTGTTAGGCCAAGGAAGACCACAGTGTGTGCCTCCATGCCCTTCCTCCTCACTGTGGGCAAAGACATCAGCACAGCCACCCCGTCTCATCCTGCACCAGTACAAACCCATTCAGTCCAATCTCCAGAGCACACAAGTGGGTAGATGTAGGCATCAGGGAGGAGCAAGGCACCTTGAAGTTATCTGTCAGCTTTTGTGAGAGTATATACCATGGAAAACATGCTGATCCTAGCGATTATGGGAAAGTTGTGCGAGTTAATGGTGATTTTCTTTTCCAAAAAAAGCATTTAATTAATTTATTTGAGAGACAGGGAATGGACACATCAAGGCCTCTAGCCACTACAACGAAACTCCAGATGCATGTGCCACCTTGTGCACTGGCTTACATGAGTACTAGGGAATCGAACCTGGGTCCTTCAGCTTCACAAGCAGGCATCACTAAGCCATCTATCTCTCTAGCCCCCTAATGGTGATTTTCTTGATGTGAGAAAGAAATAGAAAGTTCACAATTTGCATTCTATCTTTCTTTTCATTTTTATGAGTGCTGGGGGGAGGGGAGAATGGACACACGAGGGCCTCTAGCCACTGAAAATAAACTCCAAACATATGCACCATCTTGTACATCTGGCTTTACCTGGGTATTGGGGAATTGAACCTGGGTCCTTAGGCTTCACAGCAAAACACCTTAACCATTAAGCCATCTCTCTAACCCCTTAATGGTGATTTTCTTGATGTGAAAAAGAATTCACATTCTTTCTTATCTTTTCATACTTTTATGAGAGAGAGAAAGCAAGACAGAATGGATGCACCAAGACCTCCAGTCAATATAATCAATCTCCAGATGCTTGTGTCACCTAGTGGGCATGTGTGACCTTGCACACTTGCACGACCTTCTGTGTCTGGCTTACGTGGGATCTGAGGTCATAGCTGGGTTTTTAGGCTTCACAGGCAACCACCTTTACTGCTAAGCCATCTCTCCAGCCCTGAAATAAATATAAACTATTTTTTCTAAATGAAGTGGGGATTGTTTGAGGTAGACATCTGACAACATGTAGCCTCCAAACACATGGACAAACATATGAACATGCATATCATAAATATATAAATATGCAAAAATAAAAGTTATATTCCTCACAAGCTTCACTGGGAGTCAGGCTGGACAGCTATCCTGCCCTTGAAAACAAGACCTAGTGTAAGTGTAGGCTATCCTTCAGGGAGTCAGGGCACCCAGGGGAACTTTGTCTACATGGTTAGATCATGGGATTGCCATGTCTTACTCAAGAATTCTTTTTTTTTTTTTTTTGAGGTAGGATATAACTTAGCACAGGTTGACCTGGAATTCACTATGTAGTATTAGGCTGCCCTCAAACTCATGGTCATCCTCCTATCTCTGCCACATGAATGCTGTGATTAAAAATGTGTACCACCATACCCAGCCTCAGCATTTCTTCTTGAAATACTCCATCCATCCATTCATCCATCCATTTTCAGAGCTAATGCAACAAACTGATCACAGTTCATGCATTGTTTAACAATGGCGATATATTCTGAAAAATGCATTGTTGGGTAAGTATGTCATTAAGTAAACATCATGATGCAGGATGGACATAAGTCCCATCACAAGATATGCTGCAGGAAGGTGTATTTGAAATGCAAGTGGAGGTGACACACACACAGCCTATTACTTGATAGTAAATGTTTTCTTCTAAGTAGAGGTATGTACTATAAAATCATGATCAAAATTAGCCTAGGTAGGTAACCAATGGCTCTCTGATTAGCTAAGAGATCTGCTCAGTGGAAAGGAACCCATAACTGGAACCAGGAACAGGTCAGAATCCTAAGTAGACCAAGATCATGGATCCCAATAACAAGCTCCAACTAGTTTTTGGCCAAGAGATCAAAATCTCTCTAAGTGAAAAATGCTTGTTTCCTGGGCTGGAGGGATTACTTAGTGGTTAAGGCATGTGCTTGCAAAGTCAAATGATCCAAGTTTGAATCCCCAGTACTCACAAAAGGCAGAGGCACAAAGTGGAGCATGAATCTGGAGTTCATTTGCAGTGCCTAAAATCCCTAGAGCATGCGCTCGCTCTCTCTCTCTCTCTCTGTCTCTCTCTCTGTCTCTCTCTCTCTCTCTCTCACACACACACACACACACACACACAAACACACACAATAAATAAATATTTTTTTAAAAACATTGCTTATTTTGGGGCTGGAGAGATGGCTTAGCGGTTAAGCGCTTGCCTGTGAAGCCTAAGGACCCCGGTTCGAGGCTCGGTTCCCCAGGTCCCACGTTAGCCAGATGCACAAGGGGGCGCACGCGTCTGGAGTTCGTTTGCAGAGGCTGGAAGCCCTGGCGTGCCCATTCTCTCTCTCTTCCTCTATCTGTCTTTCTTTCTGTGTCTGTCGCTCTCAAATAAATAAATAAAAAATTTAAAAAAAATTGCTTATTTCGAAAGTGTTGGGGTGGGGAGGGAGGGAATTACCATGGGATATATTTTATAATCATGGAAAATGTTAATAAAAATTAAAAATAAATAAAAATAAAAAAATAGTATCAAAAATTGCTTATTTCCTTTGACCTATCCTGATCTCATTCTCCACTGGAGAATCTATCAATGAGACAAAGAAAGATAGATGACTCCCAGGCAGGAATTGAACCACCCCTTGCACATCAGCAAGGACCCAGGGAAAAACCACAGAGGAACTGGCAAGATGAGCAAGAAGGCTGCTTCCATGGTGGGCCTGACAACCTGAACCAGGGTGAAGGAGACAGACACTGGGGAAACAAAATGACTGATTGCTGCTCTCACAACTCATAACTCACAACCCCAGGGGGAATACAAGCAATCTCACTGAGGATGACCCTCAGTGGAATGGGGGCAGACAGGAAGGAAATGATGGTACCAACACATGATGTGTCCATACAAAATTTCTACTTAATACAAAAAAATGTCAATGGGGTGTTGGAGGGAGAGCTCAGTAGTTAAAGAAGCTTGTTTGCAAAGCCTAATGGACTGCGTTTGATTCCCTACTACCCATATGAAGCCAGGTGCTGTTGAGATAGCTCACTGTATAAAGTGCTTGCTACATATGCATAAGGAGCTCACTTCCTCTCACTAGGCTGTGCCTCTTAGAGGTCCTTCCAACTCCTAATATCCTATGACTCCATGAACAGAATAACCTAGAGATGACATTAGGTTTCTCAAGATCTAATCTCCTCTCAAAGGCCTTGTCACTGTCCTGCACAACATGACTGCATTAGGGACCAAGATTCCAACCTAGGAGCCTTTGAGGGATCATTCAGATTCAAATCATAATGAAGAATTTTTATGAATGCTTTTTTAACAGTATTTTTATTTATTTATTTGCAAGTAGAGAGGATAACATGTCAGGGCCTCCATCCACTGCAAATGAACTCCAGACACATGTGCCACCTTGTGCATCTTGGCATTATATGGGTACTGTGAAATAGAACCCAGGTTGATAGGCATTGCAGGAAAGTGCATTAACTGCTGAGCCTTCTCTCCAGTCCCATAATGAGGAAGTTTTAATTATGAAACTCGCCACCCAGACAATTGTTTGGCATGACATAATTGACCAACAGTTGTTTCTTGTGTTGAAAACACAAATGGCATCAAGGTTGTAGACTAGGGAGGGACACTGCTTCTTTGGAGTTCTCTGGTGTGAGGGTAAGAGGCATGGAGGCTCATGCATAAATATGTTGATCTATTTTTATCTTTGTATTATTTTTGTGAGAGAGAGAGAGAGAGAGAGAGAGAGAGAGAGAGAGAGAGAGAGCATGCGAGCATTGTTGCACCAGGGCCTCCAGCCATGGCAATCAAATTCCAGACGCATGTGCCACCTTGTGCATGTGCACGACCTTGCACACGTGTCACCTTGTGCACATACACAACCTTGCACACGTGTCACCTTGTGCACATACACAACCTTGCACACGTGTCACCTTGTGCACATACACAACCTTGCACATGTGTCACCTTGGGCATTTTGCTCATGTAGGATCTGGGGAGTTGAACATGGGTCCTTAGGCTTTTCAGGCAAGCACCTTAACCACTGAGCAATCTCTCCAGCTGTATTTTATGTATCTGCAAGTAGAGAGATGAGATAGACATCACAGAGATAGAGATAGAGGTCAAGAGAGACAGAATGGGTGCTCCAGGGCCTCCAGCCATTGCAAATGAACTCCCAGTGCATACATCACCTTGTGCATCTGGCTTAATGTGGGTACTGGGGAATCAAACCCAGGTCATTAGTCATTGCAGGCAAGTGCCTTAACTACTGAGTCATCTCTCCAGCCCCATAATGAGAAATTTTCATGTATGAAACTCACCACCCAGACATTTGTTTGATATGTCATAACTGACCAACAGTTGTTTCTTGGGTAGAAAGAACAAATGACATCGAGCATGCAGGCTACGGAAGGAGTGTGAGGCTAAATAGCATGGAGGTTTACTCATAAATATGTGGACTATTGTCCTTGGATTTAGTCCTGGCCAACATGTTAGCCACTTATTATATGAAAAGCACTGTCAGAATCTCTGGGTCTTCTACTTTTTGGTTTTACTTCCTTCCTCATAGTCTAGAGGTAGAAATAAGTAAGTAAAAGGTGAGTCACAGGCTGGAGAGGTGTCTTAGCAGTTCAGGAGCTTGCCTCCAAAGCCTAAGGACTCATGTTCAACTCTCCAGATGGCACATAAGCCCAATGTACAAAGATGAGGCAAGCACAAAGTTTCATACTCTCACTAAGTGGCACAAGCATCTACAGTTTGACTGCAGTGGCTGAGGTCCTGTGCCACCAATTCTCTCTGTGTGTCTCTCTAAAACAAAACAAAATAAAATAAAATATAAAATAAAAATAAAATGTCAATCACAATGTAGTATGAGCAAGGCAATGAACAGATGTGTCCATGGAAGTGAGACAGTGCCAAGAGCAGTTAGGTGGGACTCAGAGGATTAAGGAATATGAGGAAAGGTGAAGGGGGCATTGGTCTAAAGAGGCAGACATAGAGCAAGCTTGTGAGACCCTGGGAAGGTCAGACAGGATAGAAAGAATTCCAGGGCAGCCTGACATAACATAAAATCTGGCACACCTGTGGATATGGATACAGACAAGGCTGGACAAAGAATGCCTGTCAGATTTCAGTAAAGAGGATCAAAACAAACATCATGAGAAGCCCAAGCTAATTGAATATAAAAACACTAGGGTTGGAGAGATGGCTCAGCAGTTAAGGCACTTGTCTGCCCTTGTCTGCAAAGCCTAAGAGCCCAAGTTTGATTCCCCAGTACCCACATAAGCCAGATGCACAAGGCAGTGCCTGCATCTAGAGTTCCTTTGCGGTGCCTGGAGGCACTGTCATGCCTATCCCCTCCCTCCCTCCCTCCTTTCCCCTCCTCTCTCTTTCTCTCTCTCCATATATATATATATATATATCTGACCCCCCCCAGGAAAAATTTAAAATTACTCTAAAGTGGCTCACACCTTGGATCCCAGCATTTGACAGGCTGAGGTAAGAGGATGGCCATGAGTTCAAGGCCAGCCTGGCCTACAGAGTGAGTTCCAGGTGAGTTTGAGATTCAGTGAACCCATGCCTCAAAACAACAACAAAAACAAGTCCCATGAGTTCACCCAAAAGAGATATTGGACTAATAGGAAACAAACTCAAATGCAATATGGGGTGTGGAGAGATTACTCTATGGTTAAGGCACTTGCCTACAAAGCATAAGGATTCAGATTCAATTCCCCAGTGCACATGTAAGCCACATGCACAAGGGGCCACATGAGTCTGGAGTTCATTTGCAGTGGCTAGAGACCCTGGAGCACTCATATCCACTCTTTCTCTTTCTCTCCCTCTTTCCTTGAAAAAATATACTTAAAAAAACAATATTGAATATATATCTCAAGAAAAGCAATGAATTAGGAAGTTAGAGTCTCCTGACTCCAGTGTTACTCTCCAACATATTTCTCTGGGTTGTCTCACTGCAGTAATGCAAAATCAGAGTTGGGCTTTGTGATGTCGTAATAGAGTATTGTGAATTACAGCTGGGTATTTTTATGTCACGTTAGAGTATTTTAATGTGACAGTGGAATATTTTTATATAAAAATGAGGTGGGTTGGAGAGATGGCTTGGTGTTTAAGGCACATGCCTAAAAAGCCTAAGGACCCAGGTTTGATTCTTCAAGTCCCATGTAAGCCTGATGCACATAGTAGCACATGCATCTGGAGTTTGTATTCAGTGGCTAGAGGCCCTGGCATGCCTATTCTTACTCTCTCTCTCTTTCTTTATCTCTAATAAGTAAACAAAATAAAATCTTCTTTTAAAAAATGAGGCATTGTGATGCTGCGGTCAGGCACTATGATGACACAATGTGGTATTGTGGTGTGACAGTGGGGCATTATGAAAGCAATGCGGAACTTTATGATGGCAAATCAGGCATTGCGTTGTCACAGTTGAACATTGTGACGTGATAGTGGAGCATTGTGATGTCAAACTTGGAAATTGTGATGTTACAGTGAGTTTGTGTAAACTCAGAGTGGAGCATTGTGATAACATCATTGGCTATTGTGAAGTAAATGTTGATATTTATGATATCAATATGGTAAAAATGATCAGACAGTGAGCAGTGATGTGACTTTTTGGGCATTGGGATGTAACAGTAGAGTACTGTTATAACACAGTGGTACACTGTGATATTACAGTGTGGCAATGTGATGTTACAGTGGGGAATTTTGATGAACAACTTGGCTTTATTATGTCGTATGGAAGCATTGTGATGTTATAGCTAGGCATTATCATTAGAAAGTAAGTCACTGCAATTTCACAGTAGAATATTGTGGTATCACTGTAGGGCTTTGTGATGTCACATTAGGCTATCGTGATGGCACAGTGAAGCACTGTTATATTACAGTGGGGCATTGTGATGTCACAGTAGGCGCTGTGATGCAACAATGGAGCTTTGTGGTGTTACAGTGTGGCATCGTGAAAACTAGAGTGGAACTTTGTGATGTTACAATAGGGTATTGTGACATCACAGTTGAACATTGTGATGAGACATTGCTTATTTTGATGTCACTGTGGAGCAGTTTGAAATCACCCTGGGGATTTGTGATATCACAGTAGGACAGTGATGTCACAGTGGAATATTATAATGCTACAGTTGAATTCTGTGATGTCACAGTGGGACATTATGATGAGAAAGTGGGTGATGTGTTGTCACAGTGGACCTGTATGATACCACAGTGGGGAATTGTGATGTCACATAGGGGCTTTGTGATGAACAGTGATGCATTGTTATATCATATTGGGGCATTGTGAAATCACAGTGGTGCTTTGTTATGTTATATTAGGTATTGTGATGTCATAGGGGGCAATGTTTTGTCACAAAGTGGATTTGTGGTGTCGGAGTGGGACATAGTATAATAAAAATGGGGCTTTGTGATGTCACAATAGGGTATTGTGACTTCACAATTGAGCATGTTTATGAGACAGTGGGGTATTATAATATTACACTGGAGAATTGTTATATCACAGTGGAACTCTGATATCTCAGTGAGGCAACGTGATGCCACAGTGGGATATTATGATTAAAAAGTTGGTATTTTTATATTGTATGGGCATTATCATGAGACAGTGAGTCATTGTGATGTCATAGTGGAGTACTTTGATATCACAGGGCAGCATTGTGAAATCTCTGTGGGTCTTTTTGATGTCACAATGGGGCTTTGTGATATCACAATGAGACATTATGATGTCAAAGTTCAGCTCTGTGATGTCACAGTGGACCATTATGATGAAAGTGGAGTATTGTGCTGTCATAGTGGGGCTTTATGATGAAAAGTGGAGAATTATGATATAACAGTAAGGCACTGTGAAATCACAGTGGGGCTTTATGATGTCACATTAGTGTATTGTGATCTCATAATAGACCACTGTAATATCAAGGTAGGGACTTGTGATGCCACAGAGTGGCTTTGCAAAGAGCAGTGGATCATTGTGACATCACAATGGGACATTGTGAAATAAGAGTGGGACCTTGTGATGTCACATTAAAACATTGTGATGTCACATTGGAGTACTTTTATTCCAAAGTGAGACACTGTGGTGACTCAGTACAGCAATGTGATATTACACTGGGGCATTGTTATGTTATAGTGAGGCATTGTAGTGAGCAAGTTGGTTTTATTATGTCATGTTGGTGCATCATGGTGTCATAGATGGGCATTATTATCAAAAATTGAATCACTATGATGTAACAGTCTAGCATTATAAAATAACAGTGGGGCTTTATAATATCACAGTATGGTATTATTATGTCACAAAGGGGTATTATGGTATTACAGTTCAACTCTGTGATGTCACAGTGGGACATTATGGTGAGAGAGTGGGGAACTGTGATGTCACAGTGGGCCTCTGAGATATCACAGTGAGGAAATATGATATCACAGTAGGGCTTTTTGATGAACAGTGAAATAGTGGAGTATTGTGTTATCATAGTGACACACTGTGAAATCACAGTGGGACCTTGTGATGTCATATTATGTATTGTGATGTCACCATGGATAATTATTATATCACATTGGGGCTTTGTGATTTTTACACTAGAATATTGTGATATCACAGTAAATCACTGTGATATCCTATTGTGGAATTGTGATGTCACACAGGGGCTTGTGCTGAGTAGTGGAGCACTGTGATATCACAATGGGGCATTGTAAAATCACAATGTGACTTTGTGAGTCAATATGAAACATTGTTATATCACTGGGGGCACTGTGATGTCACAGTGGGTTTTTTAGTATCACAATGAGTCATTTTGAAATCACATTGGGACTTTGTGGCATCACAAGGGCTATTTTGATGTCACAGCTGAGCATTGTGATGTTATGTGGGGTGCTGTGATGACACAGTGGGGCCATGTCATGTAACTGTGGGGCATTATGTTACAGTGGGGCAGTATGATGAACAAGTTTGTTTTATTGTATCATATTGTAACATTGTGATTTCACAGCTGCATATTATCATGAGATAGCAAGTCACTAGGATGTCACCATATGGCATTGTGATGTCAGAGTGGGGCATGGTAGAATAACAGTGCAAATTTTTGATGTCACAATAGGGCATTGTTATGTCACACTGGAAATTATGAAGTTACAGTTCATCTCTCTGATGTCACAGTGAGATACTATGATGAGAGAGTGGGGCATTGTGATGTCACAGTAGACCACTGTGATATCAAAGTTGGGAATCATGATGTCATAAAGGGGCTTTGTGATGAACAGTGGAACACTGGCATATCACAGAGGCTCATTGTGAAATCTCAATGGAATTTTGTGGTTTCCCAGTACAGCACTGTGTAAACAGAGTGGGGTTTTGTGATGTCACAATAGGGTGTTGTTGCATCACATTTTACCATTATGATGGGACATTCGGTATTGTCATGTCACTGTAAAGTATTGTTTTATTGCAGTGGGACACTGTGATATCTCAGTGGGGCATTATTATGTCACAGTGAGGCATTTTGAGGAACAAGGTTTTGTTATGTCATATCAGAGCATTGTGATGTCATAGCTGGGCATTATTAGGAGAAAGTGAGTCCCTGTGATTACACACTGGAGCACTGTGATATCACATTAGGGCATTGTGGAATTACAGTGGGTCTATGAGATGTCACATTGCAGTATTGTGTTGTCACATTTTAACATTGTCATATCATAGGGGGGTCTTGTGATGACACAGTGAGGCACTGTGATGTCACAACGTGGCTCTGGGGTGTCACAGTGTGGTGTTGTGGAATCAGTGTGGCTTTGTGATGTCACAATAGTATTGTGACATTACAATTGAATATTGTGATGTGATATTGGGTATTGTAATCTTAGAGGGGAGCATTTTTATATAACATTTGCACACAGATTTCACATTGGGACACTGTCACATTGGGGCTTTGTAGTGTGACAGTGGGTCATTGTTAAATCAGAGTGAGGCTTTGTGATATCACAGTAAAGTATTGTGACATCAAAATTGAGCATTGTGATGTGACCATAGGGCAATGTAATGTCAGTGTGGTATGGTGATGTTGATGTGGGCATTTGATGAAAAAGTTTGTTTTATTGTTATTTGGGAGCATTATGGTGTCATAGCTGGGCATTATGATAAGAAATTTTGTCAATGTGATGTCACAGTTGAGCATTGTGAAATCACAGTGGGGCTTTGTGATGTCACACTATGGTATTATGATGTTATAGTTTAGCTCTGTGATGTCACAGTGGGATATTATAATGAAAGAATTGGGCATTTCTATCAGAGTGGATAATTTTGATATCATAGAGGGTCTTTGTGATGAAGAGTGGAGCATTTTGATATTCCAGAGGGGCATTGTGAAATCATAGTGGGACTTTGTGATGTCACAGTGGGATATTTGATATCAAAGTGAGGTTATGTACTTTCATGTTGCAGCACTATGTTTACATTGTGGGACATTTTGAAGTATAAGAGGGGATTTGTAATGTCACTATGGTGCATTTTGATCACTGAGCATTGTTATGCGACAGTTGGGCATTGGGCTTTCACAGTTCTGTATTTTGATGAGACAAAGGGGCATTGTAATAGTAGAGTGGGTCATTGTGATGTAACAGATGAGGTTTCTGATATCACAGTGGGACATTGTGATGTCATGAAAGGGCTTTGTGTTTGCTCACTGGGGCATTGTGAAATCAGAGTGGAGCTTTGTAAGGTCACTGTATTGTATAGTGATGATGATGATGATGATGATTTGAAAGTGCAGTATTGTGATGTCACAGTGGGGCTTTCTGATGAAAAAGTTAGTTTTATTATGTCATATGGGAGAATTGGGATGTCATATCTGGGCATTATCATGAGACTGTGAGTCATAGTAATGTCACAGTGGAGCATTGTGAAATCTCAGTGGGGCTTTCTCATGTCACAATAGGGCATTTTGCTGTCACAGTGGACATTATATTACAGTTAATCTGTTATGTCACTGTGGGAAATTATGATATGACAGTGAAGCATTGTGATATCACAGTACAACACTGTGAGATCACAGTGGGGAATTGTCACAGAGGCACATTGTAATGAATACTGGAGCACTTTAATGTCAACATGGGGCATTATGAACTCACAGTGGGGCTTTGTGATGTCACATTAGGGTATTGTGATGTCACAGAAGAGCATTTTATATCACTGTTAGACACTATAATGTCATAATGGGGCTGTGTGGTATCACAGAGGGTCATTGTGAAATAAGAGTGGGGCTATGTGATGTCACAACAGGGTATTGTGATGTCACAGAGGAGCATTGCTATACCATGGTGGGACACTGTGACTGCACAGTAGGCAATGTGATGTTCTATTGGAGCATTTTAATAAGAAAGTTGGTTTTATTATGACATATGTGCAAATTGTGATGTCATAGCTTAGAATTATCATGAGATAGCAATTCGTTGTGATGCCATGGTAGATCACTGTGATAACAAAGTGTGACTTTGTGATATCATATTTGGGTATTGTGATGTCAGAGTTGAGCATTGTTATATAACACTGGGTTATTGTGATGTCACACTAGGGCACTGTGATGTCAAAATGGAGCATTGTGTAATCATATTGGAGCTTTGTGATGTCACTATAAGGCATAGTGAGGTAACATTTGAGCACAGTGATGTGACTGTGGAGCAATGTGATGTCACAGTGGAGCCTTGTTATTACAATGGGACACAGTGATGTCAGGGTGGTGCAATGTAATATCAAGGTGGGGCATTGTAATGTCACACTGGGGCTATGTAAATTCATAGTAGGGCACTGTGATTTCATCTCAGAGAATTGTGAAGTAAAATGGGAATTTATGATGTCACTATTATACATTTTTATCAGACTGTGAGCATTGTGATGTGACAGTTGGGTATTGGGATTTCACTGATGAGTATTGGGATGATAAAGTGAGTCATTGTGATGTCACAGCTGAGCACTGAGTGGGGCACTGTGATATCACAGTTTGGCCCTGTAATGTGACAATGGGGTTTGAGATGTCACAGTGGTACAATGTGAAAATAGAGTGGGGCTTTGTGACACCACAATAGGGTATGGTGACATCAATGTTGAGCATGCTGATGTAACAGTAATACATTGTGAGGAACAAGGTAGTTTTTTTAATGTCATATCAGAGCATTGTTATGTTATAGCTGGGCATTATCATGAGAAGTGAGTCATTGGGATGTCACAGTGGAATGTAGTAAAATCTCAGTGGGGATTTTGGTATCACAATAGGGCATTGTGACATGGCACTGGGAGGTTATGATATTACAGTTCAGCTCTGTCATATCACAGTGGGACATTATGATGAGAGAGGGAAGCATTGTGATATCACAGTGAACAGCTGTGATATCAGAGTGGGGAATTGTGATGTCACAGAGGGGCTTTGTGATGAACAGTTAAGCATTGTGATATCACAGTGGGGCATTGTGGGGTCTTTGATTTCACATTTGGGTGTTGTAATGTCACAGAGAAGCATTGGAATATCACAGTAAAGAATTGTGTTGTGGGCTGGAGAGATGGCTTAGCGGTTAAGCGCTTGCCTGTGAAGCCTAAAGACCCCGGTTCGAGGCTCGGTTCCCCAGGTCCCACGTTAGCCAGATGCACAAGGGGGCGCACGCGTCTGGAGTTCGTTTGCAGTGGCTGGAAGCCCTGGCTCACCCACTCTCTCTCTCTCCCTCTATCTGTCTTTCTCTCTGTGTCTGTCACTCTCAAATAAATAAATAAATAATGAACAAAAAATATTTAAAAAAAAAAAGAATTGTGTTGTTACAGTGATGTCATAATGAGGCTTTGTGTTGTCAAAGTAGGTCATTGTGAAATTATAATGGAGCTCTGTAATGTGACAGTAGGGTATTGTGATGTCACAGTTGAGCATTGGGATATGAAAGTGGTATATTGTGATGAAACAGCAGATCATTGTAACGTCACAGTGAAGTTATGAAAAATCATAGTATAGCACTGTGATTTCATCATGGCACATAGTTAAGTAAAAGTAGGTATTTGTGATGTCACTTTGGTGTATTGTGATGTGACACTTGGGATTTCACTGTTGGGTATTGTGATGAGACAGTGGGGCACTTTCATGTCACAAAGGGGCTTTGTGTTTTAAAAGTGGTGCAAAGTGATGTCAAAATGAGGCTTTGTGGTGTCACAGTGAGGCATTGTGAAACAAGAAAAGGGCTTTATCTTGTCATAACCAGGTATTTTGATGTTACAGTTGAGCATGGTAATGGGACAGTAGGCTATTGTGACTTCATAATGGAGCATTGTTATATCCCAGTGGGGCATTATGACATCACAGTAGCAAACTGTGATGTCAAATTGGGGCTTTCTGGTGTCAAACTGTGGCATTGTGATATCAGAGTGGGGCTTTGCAATGTTACAATAAGGTATTGTGTTGTCACAGTTAAGCATGGTGATGTGACATTGGACATTGTGATGTCACATGGGAACATTATTATATCACATTGGGACAGTGTGATGTTACAGTGGGGCAATGTGACATCACAGTGTGGCATGGTGATGTCACTGTTGGGCAGGGTGATGAAGTTGGTTTTATTATGTCATTTGTGAGCATTGTGATATCATATCTGGGTATTATCACAAGACAGTGAGTCATTGTGACATCACAGTGGAGCATCAGGATATCACAGTGAGACATTGTGAACTCAGTGAGGATTTGGGATGTCACTATAGTGCATTTTGATGAGACAGTATTATGATACAACAGCTGGACATTGGGATTTCATTTTGGGTATTGTGGTGAGACAGTGAAGCATTGTGAGGATACAGTGAGTCATTGTGATATCACAGATAAGCACTGATGTCACAGTTGGGCATATCAGAGTGGGGAAATGTCATGCCACAAGGGGGCTTTGTGATGTCATAGTGGGACAATGTGAAATCAGAGTGGGGCTCTGGGATGTTATAATCAGGTATTCTGACATCACAGTTGACCATGGAGATGTGACAGTGTTGTACTGTCATTCAACAATGGAGCATTGTTGTATTACAGTGGGACACTGTGATGTCACAATAGGACAATGTGATGTCACAGTGGGGGTGTTGTGAAAACACATTGGAGTTTTGTGATACCACAATAGGGAATTGCATCATTACAGTGTGACACTATGATGTCACAACTCAGCTCTGTGATGTCACAGCGGGACATTATGATAAAAGAGTGGGGGATTGTGATGTCATAGTGGTGCTTTGTGATGAACAGTGGAACCTTGTGATATTACAGTGGGGAATTCTAAAAACAATGTGGGGCTTGGTGACGTCACATTAGGGTATTGTGATGTGACAGTTGGACATTTTTATATCAGAGTGGGACATTGTGATGTCATAGTGGGGTACTGTGATGTCACAATGGTGTTTGGTGGTGTCACAGTGAGCATTGTGAAATCAGAGTGGGGCTTTTTGATGTCAAAATAAGGTATTGTGATTCACAGTTGAGCATTGTGATGAGACACGGGGTTTTTTTTTGTTATTTTTTAAAATTATTTATTTATTTGAGAGTGACAGACGCAGAGAGAAAGACAGATAAGGGAGAGAGAGAGAATGGGCGAGCCAGGGCTTCCAGCTTCTGCAAACGAACTCCAGACGCGTGCGCCCCCTTGTGCATCTGGCTAACGTGGGACCTGGGGAACCGAGCCTCGAACCAGGATCCTTAGGCTTCACAGGCAAGTGCTTAACCACTAAGCCATCTCTCCAGCCCGAGACACGGGTTTTTGATGTCACAGTGGAGTATTATTATATCAGAGTGGGGCATTGTGAAATCACAGTGGTGCTTTGGATGTCACATTAGATTACTGTGATTTCAGAGCAAAGCATTGTTTTTTGTTGTTGTTGTTCATTTTTTATTTATTTATTTGAGAGTGACAGACATAGAGAGAAAGACAGATAGAGGGAGAGAGAGAGAATGGGCGCGCCAGGGCTTCCAGCCACTGCAAACGAACTCCAGACATGTGCACCCCCTTGTGCATCTGGATAACATGGGACCTGGGGAACCAAGCCTCGATCCGGGGTCCTTAGGCTTCACAGGCAAGCACTTAACCACTAAGCCATCTCTCCAGCCCAGAGCAAAGCATTGTTATAAACAGTGAGATATTGAGATGTCACAGTGGGGCACCAAATGTCACAATGGGCCTTTGTATTTTTACAAAGCGGCATTATGAAAACAGAGTGAGGGTTTGTGAGTCACAATAGGATGTTTTTACAACACAGTTGAATATTGTCATGTCACAATGGGGACTGTTATGTCACGGTGGAGCATGGTCTTCACTGTGTTTTATCACAGTGGGGCATGGTCTCAGGGGGCAATGTGATGTCATAGTGGGGCACCATTATGTCACAGTGGGGCATGGTGATGAACAAGTTGGTCTTATTATGTCATATAGGAGCGTTTTGATGTCATAGCTGGGCATTATCATGAGAAAGTAAGCCATTGTGATGTCACAGTGGAATATTGTGAAATCATAGTGGGGCTCTAAATGTCACAGTACAACATTGTGAAGTCACAGTGGGATATTATGGCGTTATAGTTAAGCTCTGTGATGTCACAGTGGGACACTATGATGAAAGAGTGGCGAATTGTGATGTCACAGTGGACCTTTGTTATATCACAGTGGTGAATTGTCATGTCACAGGGGGATTTTATGATGAATAGTGGAGCATTTCAATATCACAGTGGGGCATTGTGAAATTATAGTGAGGCTTTATTATGTCACATTAGGGTATTGTGATATTACTGGAGCATTGTTACAGCACAGTGGGGCAATGTGATCTCACAACAGGTGTCACTTTGTGGTGTCACAGTAAGGCATTGCAGTGGGGCTTTGTGATGTTAAAACAAGGTATTGTAACGTCACAGTTGAGCATTGGTTTGTGACACTGGGTAATGTGAACTCACAATGGAGAACTGTTATATCACAGTGAAAAACTGTGATGTCATTGTGGGCTATCATAATGTCACAGTGTGGGATTGCACTGTGATTAAGTGGGTTTTATTATGCCATATGGGAGCATTATGATGTCATACCTGGGCATTTTCTTGGGACAGTGAGCACTGTGATGTTACAGTGGAATATTGTGATATCACAGTCAGCATTGTGAAATCTCAGTGAGGCTTTCTGATATCACAATCAGAGTGGGCTTTGTGCTGTCACAATCAGGTTGAGCATTGTGATGCAACAGTTTGGAATTTGGATGTCACAGTGGATCTTTGTTATATCACAGGGCATCCTTGTGATGTCACTGTAGGGCAATGTGATGTCATATTGAGGCATTGTCACAGTGGGGCATTATGATGAACAAGTTGGTATTGTTATGTCATATGGATACACTGTGATATCATAGCTGGGCATTATCATTACACAATAAATGATTGTGATGTCACAATGGGGCATTGTAAAATCAAAGTGGGGCTTTGTGATGCCACACTGAAGCAATGTTATAAACAATGGGTCATTGTGATGACACAGTTGAGAATTGTCATGCAATATTGGGTATTTTTATGTCACAGTGAAGCATTGTTATATCACAGTGGGACAATGTGATGTCACATTGGAACATGGTTATAGTGGGGCATTGTAATGAACAAGTTGGTTTGATTATGTCATAATATGTCATAATAGAATATTCTGATGTCATAGCTGAACATTGTCATGGAAAATGATTCATTGTGATATCAGAGTGGAGCCCTGTGACATCACAGTGGTGTTTTGTGATGTCACAGTGGGACATTATGAGATAGTAGGGCATTGTGATGTCATATCAGATCTTTGTGCTATCACAGTTGAACACTGTTATGTGGCAGTGGCACATTGTAATGTCATGTGCAACATTGTAGTAGGACAGTGGGGCATTATGATGTCACAGTGGAGCACTGTGACATTACAGCGGGGCACTGTGACATCACAGAGGGACTTTCAGATGTCACTGCATGGCACTGTGATGTCATAGTGGCACATTATAATGTTACAGTGGGGCTCTGTGATATCATAGTTGGATAGTGTAATGAGGGAGTGGAGTACTGTGTTGTGACAGTGGACCATCATGGTAAGAATGGGGAACAGTTATGTCACATTGGGGTTTTGTGATGAAACAGTTGAGCATTGTGTTATCACAGTGGGGCTTTGTGATGTCACATTAGGGTATTGTGATGTCACAGTGGGCATTGTGTTGAAACACTGGGTTATTGCAATGTGACAGTTGAGCATTATGATGTCACAGTGGAACATTGTGATGTGTCAGTGGAGCACTGTGATATCAACATGGAACATTTTGAAGAGACTGTGGCTCTTGTTAATGTCACAGTAGGGCACTGTGATGTTACAATGTGATATTGTGGTGTGACAGTGGGGAATTGTGATGTGATAGTTGAGTATGATGATATCACATTCTTGCATTGTGATAGTTGGGCATTGTGATATCACCACTAGATATTGTGATGAGATAATTGGGCATTGTCATGTCACAGCTATTTTTATGTGACAGAGAGTATAGCAGCGTTACAGTGATGCATTATGATGTGAGAGAGGCACATTTTTATGTCACAGTGGAGCAGCATTGTGAAATCATACTGGTGCTTTCTGATGTCACAATAAGGCATTGTGATATAATAGTGTGGAAGTATGATGATTGTGGTGGTTTGATTCAGGTGTCCCCCATAAACTTAGGTGTTCTGAATGCTAGCTCCCCAGCTGATGGAGATTGGGAATTAATGCCTCCTGGAGGGAGTGTATCATTGGGGGTGGGTTTATGGGTTTTATAGCCAGTTTCCCCATGCCAGTGTTTGGCACACCCTTCTGTTGCTGTGGTCCATCTTATGTTTGCCAGGGGGTGATGTCCACCCTCTGCTCATGCCATCGTTTTCCCCTGCCATCGTGAAGCTTCCCCTCAAGCCTGTGAGCCAAAATAAACCTCTTTTTCCCAGAAGCTACTCTTGGTTGGGTGATTTCTACCAGCAATGCAAACCGGACTGCAACAATGATACAGTAGGGCTTTGTGATATCACATCAAAGTGGAGTTTTGTGAAATCCCAGCTGGGCTTTGTGATACCACAGTTGGTTACTGTGATATCACAGCATGGTATTTTGATGGGGTATTGTGATAAAAACATCTTGCATTGTGATGTCAAAGCTGGGCATTGTGATGTGATTGATGGGCATTGTGATGTCACAGTATGATATTGAGATATAACAGTTCAAATTGTGGTATAACAGTTGGTACTTATAATGTTATAGTGGAAAATGGTGATGTGACAGTGGGGCTTAGTGATGTCCCTGAAAAGCATTGTGATATGCCAGTGGGGCATCGAGATATTACGGTTGAGTCTCACTGTGATGACAAAGTGGTGTATTGTTATGACATATTTGGGTGTTGTGATTTCAAACTTAGGAATTATGATGTCTCACTGGAGTGTTATGATATGACAGTGGAGTATTATGTGTTGCAGAGGGGCACTGTGACATCACAGTGAGGCGTTGTGATATCACAGTTGAGCATTGTGATGTGACAGTAAGCCTTTTACTGTCATAGTTGTGTACTATATTGTCACAGTGGGGCTTTGTGATTTCACAATTGAACATTGTGATGTGACAGTGTAGTATTTTGATGTCACAGTAGATTTTTATAACAGTGTGGTACATTGTGATGACACACTGAGGCACAGTGATGTCACAATGGTGCTTTGAGATGTCACAATGGGGCCTTGTGAAATCAGAGTTGGGCTTTGTGATGTCACAGTTGAGTACTGCGATATGACAGGGTATTGTGATTTCATATAGCCATTACACAACATCACAATGGAGCATTGTGATTTCAGAGTGGGGCATTGTAAAGTAAAAGTGGGGATTTTTAAAAATTTTATTTATTTATTTATTTGAGAAAGAGAAAGAAGCAGAGACAGACAGAGAGAGAGAGGGAGTATGGGTGCACCAGGGCCTCCAGCCATTGCAAATGAACTCCAGATGTAAGTGCCCCCTTGCGCATCTGGCTTATGTGGGTCCTGGAGAGCCAAGCCAGGATCCTTTGGCTTTGCAGGCAAACCTCTTAACTGCTATGCCATCTCACTAGCCCAAAAAGTAGGCCTTTTTAATGTCAGTATGGGGCATTTTCATCAGATAGTGGGCACTGTCATGTGACAATTGGGCATTGGTATTTCACTGTCAAGTATTGTGATGAGATGTTGTGGCATTGTGATTTAATACTGGGGTTTGTAATGATACAGTGGGTCGTTGTGGCATCACAGTTGAGCTTTTGATGTGACAGTGGGGCACTGTGATGTCACAGTAGGGCATTGTGATGAACACTTTGGTATTATTACGTATCATCAGAGCATTGTAATATCATAGCTGGACATGGTCATGAGACAATGAGTCACTGTGATGTCACAGTTGGACACTAACATGACAGTGGGGTATTGTGATGTCACATGCAACACTGTGTGAGGACAGTGGGCCATTATGATGTCACAGTGGAGCATTGTCATATAACAGTGAGGCATTGTGATATCACAGTGAGGCATTGTGGTATCACTGTGGGGCATTGCGAAGTCACAGTGAGGCTTTGTGATGTTACAATATTGCATTGTGATGTTACAATGGGACATTATGATGTTACAATGAGGATTTGTGATGCCACAGTGGACATTATGATGAAAGAGTGGGGCATTTTAATGTCATAGTGGACCATTGTGATATCATAGTGAGGAATTGTGATGTCACACTGGGGTCTTGAAATGATACAGTGAAGCATTGTGATATCACAGTGGTGCCTTGTAAAATCACAGTGGGGTTTTGTGATGTCACATTAGGGTATTGTGATGTCACAGTTGGCATTGTGTTGTAACACTGGGTTATTGTGATGTGACAGTTGGGCATGATGATGTCACAGTGGAACATTGTGATGTGTCAGTGAAGCATTGTGATATCAACATGTGGCATTTTCAAGAGACTGTAGTGCTTGCTGATGTCACAGTAGGGCATTGTGATGTCAGAGGGACATTGTGATGTGACAATGGGTAATTGTGATGTGATAATTGTGTATGGTGATATCACATTTGTGCACTGATGTGATAGTGGGGCATTGTGATGTCACAGAAGGGTATAGTGGTTTCACAGTGTTTCATTGTGATGTGACAAGTGGGGAATTATGATAAGACAGAGGAGCATTATGATTAAAGAGTGGGATGTTATGATATGACAGATTGGCATGTGATGTCACAGTGTGGTACTGGCATATCAGTTTAGCATTGTGATATAACCATTGAGGATCGTGATGCTATTGGGAATTTTGATGTGCCATTGGGACATTGTGATGCCAAACTGGGGCTTTGTGATGTCAAAATGAAGCATTGTGATGTCACAGTGGGGTACTGTGATATGACTGGGGTTTTGTGATATTAAGGTGGGATATTGTGATATAATAGAGGGACATTATGATGTCACATGGGGTATTTTGATGTCACATGGTATATGTCACATTTTTATGCCAAAGTTGGGCATTGTGATTTGATAGTTTGGAATTAGAATGTCTTAATTGGGTATTGTGAGATGACAGTGAAGTACTGTTTTGAGGTAGTGGTACACTATAATGAGACATTGGGGCATTGAAATATCACAGTGAAACTGTGATGTGATAGTAGGTGATATGTGATAATGATGTCACAGTGGAACATTGGGATATCAGTGGTGCCTTGTAATTTCATAGCATTGTATTTTCATTTCACATTAGGGCTTTGTGACATCACAGTGTGGCATTGTGATGAAGCTGCTGAGTACTATAATGTATGTCATCGTAGTCCACAACTGTGACAAGACAGTGAGTCATTCTGATGTCACAGTTTGGCACTGTGATGTGAGAGTTGGCTATTGATTTTTTTGAGGCAAGCCCAATAGGCTGGCCTTTTTATGAAAGAGATAGAGATAGAGAGAGAATTGGCATTCCAGGGCTTTCAACCTCTGCAATCAAGCTCCAGACTTTGTTCCTCCTTGTGTGCATGTATGACCTTGTGTACTTGCATAACTATGCATCTGCCTTATATGGGAACTGTAGAGTCAAATATGAGTCCTTATGTTTCACAGGCAAGTGCCTTAACCACTAAGCCATCTCTTCAGCCCTGTGTGGTTTCACAGTGGGGTATTCTGATGTCACACTTGGCTGTTTGGTTTGACATTGTGATAGTATAGTGGGACACTGTTATGTCACAGGGTGGCCTTGTGATTTGACTATGGTGATATCACAGATGGGCACTTTGATGTGGCACGTGGGCATTGTGATATCAGAGAGAGTACAGTGACTTCACAGAGGGACATTGTAATTAAACAGTTGAGTACTATGATGTTATATTGACATTGTGATGTCACAGTGGTGTATTGTGAGGAGACAGTGGGGTGTTGTAATGCCACAGTTGGCCATTGTTGTGTGACAGGGGAATTAAAATGTCACAGTGGAGCATTGTGATTTTATAGTTGGCCACTGTGATGTCACAGTGGGGTATTGTTATGTAAGAGTGGGGTATTGTGATGTCACAGAAGGGTATTGTGATATCACTGTGGGACATTCCTATCTCAGAGTTGGGCATTGTGATGTGACAGCATGGTTTAGTGATTTCTTAGCAGCATATTGTGAGAGAGAAGCATTGTTATGTCACAGTGGGGCATTGTGATTAGACAGTGAGAGAATGGGACACTGTTATGTCACAGTTGGGCATTGTGAAGTGACAGTGAGGCATTGTGATATCACAGTTTGACATTGTCATGTGACGGTTACTGTCAAGTCATAGTGTGGAATTGTGATGAGATAGTGGACACATGATATTTCAGTGGATAATTGTGATGTCACATTGGGGCATTGTAAAGTCACATTTCAGTTTTGGGAAATTAGGCAATGTGATGTCATAGTGGTGCTTTGCGTTGTCACAGTGGGTTACTGTGATGTGACAGTTTTGTGATGGCAGTCATTTTGATTGGACAGTTTGGCATTGTGATTTGGTAGTTTGCATGGTGTCACTATATGGCATTGTGATGTGTGAATGGGGTATTACAGTGGGATGTCACAATGAGATTTTTATGATTTTATAGCAGGGCATTGTGATGAGACTGTGGTCATTTTGATGTCAGTTTCATTGTGACATCACAATGGTGTTTTGTGATATCACAGTGAAGAACTGTTATGAGACAATGGAGAATTGTAATGTTATAGTTGGATAGTGTAATGTCAGTTTTGAATATTGTAATATCACAGTTGACTATATGACAACAGTGAGACATTGCCATATCACAGTTGGGCATTGTGATCTCACAGTGATGTATTGTGATGAGACACTGGGCCACTGTGATGTGTCAGTAGGCACTGTGATGTGTCAGTAGACCAGTGACGTCACTGGGCATTGGGATGTGAAGGTGGAGTATTGTGGTGTCACCATGTGGTATTGACATTCCACAATGGGGCATTGTGTAGAAATTTGTGGCATTGTAATGTTGCTGAGGGGGATTATGATGTCATAGTGGGCTATTGTGATGATGCAGCAGAACATTGTGATGTAATATTGGGCACTGTGTTACAGTGGATTATGATGTTACCCATAGGCATTGTCATGTGACTGTGAGTCATTGTGATTTGATGGTGGTGCACTGTGATGTCACAATGGGACATTGTGATATCAATGTTGGCCATTGGTTTGAGACAGTGGGACTTGGTGATATCTCTGTAAGGTATCACAGTAGGACATTGTGATGAGATAGTGTTGCACTGTGATGTCACAATAGTACATTTTGATTTGGCAGTGGGGCATTATGATATGACATTGGGTTTGTTTGTTAATTATAAGGCATGATGACACAATAAGTTCTTATGATATGACTGTGAAGCACTGTGATGTCACTGTAGGGCATTATGAAATGAGTTTTTGTGAACTATTTTTGCCTTGTTTTCTTGAGATAGGGTTTCTCATTGAACCTGTTGCTCACCATTTATTGCAAGATTAATTGACCTCCTCTTTCTGCTCCCTCTTAGGAGTTATAGTCAATCATGCCCATGCCCTGCTTTCTACATGGGTGGTTGGGATAGAACTTATGTCTTTATACCAGTGTATCAAGCATTTCTACACATTGAGCAATATTCCCAGAGCCTGAATTATGTTAATTTTAAACAACAGATTTATTTATGTATGTATTTTATTGGAGAGAAAGAGTCAGAGAGAGGGGGAGGGAATGGGTGTGCCACAGTATCTAGCCACAGCAAATGAACTCCAGACATATGTGCCCTCTTGTGTATTTGGCTTACATGGGTTCTAAGGAATTGATCCTGGGCCCTTTGACTTTGAAGATAAGCATCTTAACCACTAACATCTCTACATCCCTATTATATATATATTAGTTCATTGTTTTATTTGTTTGTTTTATCAAAGGAGGGTCTTGCTCTATCCCTCTAGCCCAGGCTGACCTGGAATTCACTATGCAGTCTCAGGGTGGTCTTAGACTCATAGTGATCCTTTGAACTCTGCCTTTCAAATACTGGGATTCAAGGTGTATGCCACCATGCCTGGCTTCTGCTTTATATTTTTAATTATAATTTTATTTATTTAATTAGTTTGGTTTTTCAAGGTAGGGTATCACTATGATGCCAGCTGACCTTGAATTCACTATGTAGTCTCAGGGTGGCCTCAAACTCATAGAAATCCTCTTACCTTTGCCTCTGGAGAGCTGGGATTAAAGGCAAGCTAATTTTACTCATTATTAAATGCCCAATAATTCTTTATTTTATTTGAGAGACAGAGGGGCATATAGAGAGGAGAAGGAGAGAATGGATGTGCCATTCAGGTGTTGCAAACAAACTCAAGAGACATGTGTCACCTTGATCATCTAGTTTACATGAGTCCTGAGGGATTGAACCTGGGTCCTTTGGCTTTGTAGGCAAGTGCCTCAGCCACTAAGCCATCTCTCTATACCCCTGATTTATTTTTAATGATTATTCTTCTTTTTTTTTTTCATTTTTAAGCAGGGTATTTCTATGTAGCACAAGCTAGCCTCACAGTCTTTTTGTTGTTGCTGACATTTTTTATTTGTATATTTTTTGGTTATTTTGTTTGTCTCTTTTTTCCTTCTTCCTTGTTTTTTTTTTTTTTTTTTTTCCCTCCATTGGTTAGTCTCATAGTCTTGGTCTTCCCTTCTTTATTATTTGTTTATTTTTTCCTTTTAAAAAAGATTTGTTTCTAGACATACTTCTACCCTTTTGTACCCATTTGCAAGCAAGCACCTTTAACTACTGAACCATTTTCCCAGTCTTTTTTTGTACCCTTTTTTATTTTGGTGTTCTCGGCATTTATAATTATAAAATCAAAATGTCGATCAACTCTGAAAAAGTTAAAGATAGTGCACACCCTGCACTATTAAACATTCAGGCCAAGATGTAAAAAAAAAAAAAAAAAAAAAAAGTCTGTTTTAGCTACTAGAGAAGGGACAGCAAGAGAGAGCTTCTCACAAACTGCTAGCTCAGTCAAGCAAAGCTCCTTCTCACCCTCACAAGCCAAACCTCACAGTCCATAGTTCTTACTGCATTCAAGTCTTTCAACTCTTTCAAGAATAGTCCATCAAGCTGTACTTACAGCACTGAAAGGCATCTCTTAGGCCAACATTTCAAATCCTTCTACGTTCTTCCTGAAAATCAGCTCCAAAAGGCCAAAGCCACACCGTCAGGTGTCTAGCAGCAATCTCACTCCTTGGTACCACTTTACTGCTGCAGTCAGGTTCGAATTGCTGGTAGAAATCACCCAACCAAGGGCAGCTTGTGGGGAAAAAAAAAAGAGATTTATTTTGGCTTACAGGCTGGAGGAGGAAGCTATATGATGACAGGGAAAAATGACAACCAAGGGTGGACATCACCCTCTGCCCAACATAAAGTGGACCATAGCAATAGGAGAATGTGCCAAACACTGGCAAGGGAAACTGGTTTTAATACTGATAAGCCTGTCCTCAACAATACATCCCTCCAGGATGTGTTAATTCCCAATCTCCATCAGCTGGGAACATAGCATTCAGAACACCTAAGTTTATGGGGGATACCTGAATTAAACCACCACAGTAGGTTATCATGTGGCTTCTTCAAAATATCCTAGACTTTGATCACCCCTCCCATATTACTTTTACTCAATCTCTTCCCCTGAACTTTCTTAGACCATTCCATCCACAGTAATCTATCCATCTGCTTATATATATATATATATATATATATATATATATATATATATATATATATATATAGAGAGAGAGAGAGAGAGAGAGAGAGAGAGAGAGAACCATCCCCTTATATCCACCCATCTCCTCTCTCCCTTATAGCCATTTTCTCACTTACTGGCCTCTGCTACAGAGTTTCATTCCAACTCACACACAAATATGAACATTTGTAACTAGGATCCACATATTAGAGAAAACATATGACATTTGGCTTTCTGGGCTTGGGTTACCTCACTTAGTATAATCCTTTCCAGATCCATCTATTTCCCTGCAAATTTCATTTTTCTTTACCAATGAAAAACCTTTTTGTATAAATGTACCACATCTTTATTATCCATTCATTTGTTGAAGGACAGCTAGGCTGCTACCACTCCCTAGCTATTGTTAATAGAGCAGCAATAATAATGTGTCAAGAAGCACCTATCTCTAGTGAAATGTGATAACTGTTATTCTTTGGCACAACATGGATGACAATTTCACATATGAGGAACTGGGAAAATGTCCCAGTAAAGAATAACACCCTTGATGGCATAATAACTCACGAATTTGAAGGATATAGAGGAAACAGTACCATCAAGAATGATGTAACTGGCTGGTTTTTAATAAATTTTTAAAAAGTATTTATTTGCATAGCGCTGGATGTGCTGGTTCATCCATTGAATCACAGCCCTAGGGAGTCTGAGGTAGGAGGTCTGGTAGTCTAAATGTGATAGTTTAAATGTATGGGCCCATAAACTTAGGTGTTTTATTAAAATTTAGCTTGCAACTTCACCCTTTAGCAGATAGATTCCTGCTATAGGTGGTGGGTCCCCAGGGGCAGATCTTAGAGTCTAGCACTAAGGTGTGTTTGGGAGTAGACATGACTCTATCCCTAAAGTGCATTTGGAGGTAGATCTGAGAGCAGCCCTACGAGGTGTATTCAGAGCAGCTGGAACTCCAGCTGTTTGTGCTCTCTCTGCTTCCATCTGTGGAAGTAAACAGCTTTTCCACAATTTATGGAGTTTCCCCTGGATCATATAAGCCTGAAATAAACCCCATTCTCCCATAAGCTCTATCTGGCTAGATGTTTTCTCCAAAAACATGGAGCTGACTGCAATAGGAGGATTGCAGTGAGTTGAGTCCTGGGCCACAGAGTGAGTTCCAGGTCATCTTAGGTTAGAGTGAGACCCTGACTTAAAAAATAAAACAAACAATCTTTGGAAAGATCAGCACATGATACTGTAATCCTAATATACCAACACTTAGGTGGTAGAGGGAGGAGGATCAGGAATAATTATAATAATCTCTCAATCTCAAGATCTTTAACTGTCACATCTGTAGTCTCTTATGCCCTACAATGCACAGTGCCATACAGTGACTAGATTGAAACATTAGTTGGCAGACATTATTTATCCAGCCTGCAACAAGAATTCATAAGGATATTTACAAGAAAAATCCACGTGTAAAAATACATTTGATTGGGAAGAATTTGTTCCAAGAAGTTAGGCCTACTTCAGTGTTCAAAACCACCAGGGTACTCTACTTTAGTAAGACCCGAAAAATAATATGTACATGTTTACATCACCTAATGCAGATAAAATGAGTGACAAAATCTTATATACATTAATTTTGAAAACTCTTAATAACTAGGAAATAAAGGTAATATCTTGAGCTAATAAACACCTACAATAAACTGGCAGCAAATACCATGTATCATGTTGAAATAAATCCTTTCTCCTAATTTTGAAAACAAAGCTAGAAAGTCTCTTTTGTCTCATTTTCAACTTAGTAGTAAGAGTACTAGTCACTACAGTATAGGAAAAAATACTGAAAGACATTCCAATCAGAAAAGAATTATAACTGGCATATCTTAAAGATGACCAGTAAAAAATTCCAAATAAATCTAAGAAACTGCCAAGTAAACAACATATAACAAGATCTCAAAATATAAAACAATACACAAATCCCTGTTTCATATATTGGCAGTAAACAAATGAAAACCAAGCTTAAAACATATTCAATAAAGTTAAATTTATAGCTTAGAGTATATTCTTAGCATACATTGTCCAAAAAACAAAATTTTAGCACTTTAAAAATCTAGGAGACTTCCGGTTAAGATGGCGGCGTAGGTACCACGCCAAAACAGCCTGGGGGGGGAAGACCAAAAAAAACTCAGCAAAATACACACTTTTACTAAAAAGTGAGGTGTATAGGAAGTTGAGGCGGCAGCGGAGAAGTGGAAGAGTTATAGAGCATCCAGAGCCTGCACAGGCGGGAACAGCGGCTCCAGGCCGCTCTGCTACCCGCCGCAACCGCGGAGCGGCAAAAAACCGCCGGACTCTCGGCTCGAGCCGCAGGACAAGCCAGGTGCGGGATTTTCCCCTCACACCGCGCTCTCCGCAACTCGGGAAACGTGAGGGGAGAGCGGCAGCGAGCAACGGAGGGGGGAGCAGACCGTGAGGTAAAAGCACGCGTGGAACAGCGATACAACCAGGGCAGCCGCGGCTCCCTCCCCTCACCCGCCGCCTGAACCCAGCTCCAGCGAACACAGCAGCGGCCCGGGACCCGGCCACGCCAACTTGGGCTGACGGCGGGACCCAAGCAGGAGCAGAATTCGGCAGCAACTTCAGAGGCTCCAGCACCGGTACCAGTGGCCCCAGCAACAGCGGACCCAGGAGCGACTTCGGGGTGAGCAGCACCAGTGGACACGGCAACGGCAGCTTCAGCAGCGGTGGGGGCTCCGGGGGAGGCAGCTATAACAGCTGCAGAGGCGGCAGCAGCGACTCAGTTTGCCCCGTAAGAAAAGCAAGTGCCCAGCTCCAGAAATCAGAACAGCAGCCCGACGACCCAGGCAGCAACTTGACTGAGACCACAATCACCCAAGGTAACTGGGATTGCACCAGGGAAGGGTCTCACTTGGTCACAAGCTGACTTGGATCCCTCAACAGACCAGAAATCAAAACCTCTTTGTTGATAGAGGATCTGGTCATTATAATAACTACTCTTGCATACATACTCGGGGCTGTTTTTGATGGAATGGGTACAGTGTTTAGCTAAATTTTAGAATCTACCAGTATATTATTCCACTCAGCCTGCTTGAATACTCCTATAGCAGGGAAACTCAACCCCTAAGAACATCTTTGTAGATACTCTGAAAGTCTTAAGAGCCACACCTAATACCTAAAGGTCCTACCCTGAAAATATATTACACCAAATCAATTGATACAGCTAAGAATACACAGCTAGCTAGAAAATCCAAGCATTAACTTAATCCAAGATGCAAAAATATATACATTATAACACAAGAAACACTAAAAAGCAAGACGATATAAATTCACCTAAAAGTATTAAGGCATCAGAAATGTCCTCCAGTGAGAAAGAGTTAGAGGAAATGCCTGAGAAAGAGTTCAAAAGAATAATTATAAATATGTTCAAAGAGGTCAAAGAACACATGAAAACAATCAAAGAAGAAATCAAAGAGGAAATCAAAGGAATCAAAGAAGAGGCAGGACACCAATTTAATGAAATAAAGAAGGCAATACAAGACATAAATAGAGAAATAGAAATAATAAAGAAAAAGCAGTCAGAATTACTAGCAATGAAGAACACAGTTAATGAAATAAAAAACTCTGTAGAAAATCTCACCAGTAGGATGGATGAGGGAGAAGACAGAATATCTAAGCTAGAAGATCAGGTGGCAGACCTAATGCAGTCCAACAAAGAGAAAGACAAACTTATAGAAAAGTATGAGTGGGAATTTCAAGATATTCGGGACACTATGAAAAGATCCAATATAAGAATTCAGGGCATAGTAGAAGGAGAAGAATTCCACTCCAGAGGCATAGTAGGCATCTTCAACAAAATCATAGAGGAAAATTTCCCCCAAATTGGGAAAGAGGTGCCAATACAGATACAGGAAGCCTTTAGAACCCCAGCCAGACAAAACCCAGAAAGAAACTCTCCTCGCCACATTATACTCAAACTTCCAAACACACAAACCAAAGAAAAAATATTGAAAGCAGTTAGAGAGAAAAATCAAGTTACCTACAAAAGCAAGCCCATCAGGATTACAGCAGATTATTCAACACAAACTTTTAAAGCCAGAAGGGCCTGGAGTGATATATTCCAAGTTCTGAAAGATAACAACTGTCAACCAAGGTTACTTTATCCTGCAAAGTTATCCATCCAAATAGATGGAGAAATAAAGACATTCCATGACAAAAGCAGGTTAAAGGAATATCTGAAGACAAAACCAGCTCTACAGAAAATACTTGATAGAATCCTCCATGCTGAACAAAAGGAAAAGCACACATATAAGGAACCTAGAAAAAACCAGCCATACTCAAATACCAGTTAACAGAAGAGAGCACAGGTAGAACAAGTAACACACACACACACACACACAAATGGCAAACATAAATACACACCTTTCAATAATATCTCTTAATATCAACGGTCTCAATGCCCCAACGAAAAGACATAGATTTGCAGACTGGGTTAAAAAGCAGGATCCTACAATTTGTTGTCTTCAAGAAACTCACCTTTCTACAAAGGATAGACATTATCTTAGGGTGAAAGGTTGGAAGACGGTGTTTCAAGCAAATGGGCCTAGAAAACAAGCAGGGGTTGCTATCCTAATATCAGACAGGGTGGACTTTAGTCCGAAGTTAGTCAAAAAAGATAAGGAAGGTCACTTTATATTGATTAAGGGCACACTCCAACAGGAGGACATTACAATCCTAAACATATATGCACCTAACATGGGGGCTCCCAAATTCGTCAAACAAACACTATTAGAACTAAGGTCACAGATAACACCAAACACGGTGGTGGTGGGTGACTTTAACACCCCACTCTCATCAATTGACAGGTCATCCAGGGAAAGAATAAACAGAGAGGCATCTGGACTAAATGAGGTCATAGAAGATATGGACCTAACAGATATATACAGGACATTTCATCCAAAGGCTGCAGAATATACATTCTTTTCAGCAGCACATGGAACATTCTCTAAAATAGACCATATATTAGGACACAAAGCAAATCTTAACAAATTCAGGAAAATTGAAATAATTCCTTGCATTCTATCTGACCACAATGGAATTAAACTACAAATCAGTAGCAAGAAAGGCTACAGAGCATACACAAAATCATGGAAGCTAAACAATACACTACTAAATGATGAGTGGGTCAATGAAGAAATCAAAAAGGAAATCAAAAAATTTATAGAGTCAAATGATAATGAGAACACAACATACCAAAATCTCTGGGACACAATGAAGGCAGTTCTAAGAGGTAAATTTATAGCCTTAAGTGCCTATATTAAGAAATTAGAAAGGTCGCAAGTAAACGACCTAATGCTTCGCCTTAAAGCCTTGGAAAAAGAAGAACAAGGCAAACCAAAAAGTAGTAGACGGGAAGAAATAATAAAGATTAGGGCAGAAATTAATGAAATAGAAACAAAAAGAACAATCCAAAGAATTAATGAAACAAAGAGTTGGTTCTTTGAAAGGATAAACAAGATTGATAAACCCTTAGCAAATCTGACCAAAAGAAAGAGAGAAGAGACACAAATTAATAAAATCAGAGATGAACAAGGTAACATCACAACAGATTCCAGAGAAATTCAAAAAATTATAGGGACATACTATAAAAGCATATACTCCACAAAGTATGAAAATCTGAAAGAAATGGATGATTTCCTTAATCTATATGACCTACCTAAATTAAATCAAAATGAGATTAATCACTTAAATAGACCTATAACAAACATGGAGATCCGAGCAGTTATCAATAATCTCCCAACTAAAAAAAGCCCAGGCCCGGATGGATTCACTGCTGAATTTTACCAGACTTTTAAGGAAGAGCTAACACCATTGCTTCTTAAGCTTTTCCAGGAAATAGAAAAAGAAGGAATCCTACCAAACTCCTTCTATGAGGCCAGCATCACCCTGATACCAAAACCAGGCAAAGATAGAACAAAAAAAGAAAATTACAGACCAATCTCCCTCATGAACATAAATGCAAAAATTCTCAACAAAATCTTGGCAAACAGAATACAAGAGTATATCAAAAAGATCATTCACCCTGACCAAGTAGGCTTTATCCCAGAGATGCAGGGATGGTTCAACATACGCAAATCTATAAATGTAATACATTACATAAATGGGTTGAAGGACAAAAACCACATGATCATCTCATTAGATGCAGAGAAAGCATTTGACAAAATCCAACATCCCTTCATGATAAAAGTCCTACAGAGACTGGGAATAGAAGGAACATATCTCAATATAATAAAGGCTATTTATGACAAGCCTACAGCCAACATATTACTAAATGGGGAAAAACTGGAAGCTTTTCCACTAAAATCAGGAACAAGACAAGGGTGTCCACTGTCTCCACTTCTATTTAATATAGTTTTGGAAGTCTTAGCCATAGCAATAAGGCAAGAGACACACATAAAAGGGATACAAATTGGAAAGGAAGAAATCAAGTTATCACTATTTGCAGATGACATGATTCTATACATAAAGGACCCTAAAGACTCTACTAGCAAGCTGTTAGAGCTAATCAAAACCTACAGCAATGTAGCAGGATACAAAATAAATACACAGAAATCAGTAGCCTTCATATATGCTAACAACAAACACACAGAGGATGAAATCAGAGAATCACTCCCATTCACAATTCCATCAAAAAAAATAAAATACCTTGGAATAAACCTAACTAAGGAAGTAAAGAATCTATACAATGAGAACTTTAAGACACTCAAGCGAGAAATTGCAGAAGACACTAGAAAGTGGAGAAACATCCCTTGTTCCTGGCTTGGAAGAATCAATATCGTGAAAATGGCAATCTTACCTAAAGCAATCTACACATTTAATGCAATCCCTATCAAAATTCCAAAGGCTTTCTTCATGGAAATAGAAAAAACAATCCAAAAATTCATTTGGAATCATAAAAAACCTCGAATATCTAAAATAATACTGAGCAACAAAAAAGAGGCTGGTGGTATCACCATACCTGATTTTAACCTATACTACAGAGCCATAGTAACAAAAACAGCATGGTACTGGCACAAAAACAGACATGTAGATCAGTGGAACAGAATAGAGGACCCAGATGTAAGCCCAAGTAGCTATAGCCACCTGATATTCGATAAAAATGCCAAAAATACTCATTGGAGAAGAGACAGCCTCTTCAGCAAATGGTGTTTTGAAAACTGGATAAATATCTGCAGAAGGATGAAAATAGATTCTTCTCTCTCGCCATGCACAAGAATTAAGTCCAAATGGATTAAAGACCTTAACATCAGACCGGAAACTTTGAAACTGCTAGAGGAAAAAGTAGGGGAAACCCTCCAACATATTGGTCTTGGCAAAGACTTTCTAAATACAACCCCAATTGCTCAGGCAATAAAACCACAGATTAACCACTGGGACCTAATGAAATTACAAAGATTTTGCACCGCAAAGGACACAGTGAAAAAAGCAAAGAGGCAACCTACAGAATGGGAAAAAATCTTCGCCAGCTATATATCTGATAAAGGATTAATATCTAGGATATACAAAGAACTCAAAAAGTTAACTAATAAGGAATCAAACAGGCCAATCAAAAAATGGGCTAAAGAGCTAAATAGAGAGTTCTCAAAGGAAGAAATACGAATGGCATATAAGCACCTAAAAAAATGTTCTACGTCACTAGTCATCAGGGAAATGCAGATTAAAACTACATTGAGATTCCATCTCACTCCTGTCAGATTGGCCACCATCATGAAAACAAATGATCATAAATGTTGGCGGGGATGTGGAAAAAAAGGAACCCTTCTGCACTGCTGGTGGGAATGCAATCTGGTCCAGCCATTGTGGAAAACAGTGTGGAGGTTCCTAAAGCAGCTAGAGATTGATCTACCATATGACCCAGCTATAGCACTCCTAGGCATATATCCAAAGGACTCATCTCATTTCCTTAGAAGTACATGCTCAACCATGTTTATTGCTGCTCAATTTATAATAGCTGGGAAATGGAACCAGCCTAGATGTCCCTCAACAGATGAGTGGATAATGAAGATGTGGTACATTTATACAATGGAGTTCTACTCAGCGGTAAAGAAAAATGAAGTTATGAAATTTGCAGAAAAATGGATGGACCTGGAAAGTATTATACTAAGTCAGGTAACCCAGGCCCAGAAAGCCAAGCGCCACATGTTCTCCCTCATATGGGGATCCTAGCTACAGATGACTGGGCTTCTGTGTGAGAATGAAAATACTTAGTAGCAGAGGCCAGTAAGTTGAAAAGGAGACATAAAGGGTGGAGAAAGGAAGGGAAGAGGATACTTAAATGGTTGATATTGTATATATGTAATTACAATGATTGTAATGGGGAGGTAATATGATTGAGAATGGAATTTCAAACGGGAAAGTGTGGGGGTGGGGAGGGAGGGAATTACCATGGGATATATTTTATAATCATGGAAAATGTTAATAAAAATTTAAAAAAAAAAAATCTAGAAAAGCCATTAAAAAATTTAAAGATCTGTACCCTATGAGGACTGGGAAACAACATAGCATAAACATTCCATTCAAACCCTTACACCTAGAGATCTGACTAAAATTGAACAAGGCTTCTATTACCAAATACTTCATTCTCAAGACAACCTGTCCCACCTTTCAGTTCCTCTCTGGAGATGCTCAAGACTTTCAAAAGACTTTGTGTTCCCAAATGCTACTGGCACAAACCACGAAGAGACCTGGTTGGAATCCGGAGAGAGCCAGTCCCCCGACACTAGCTGGAAGGTGCTACATGAGCTACTGGGGGAAAGTGGCCAATATCTGTCCACGCAATTCAAAGTGTAAGTGACCCAGAAGCAAACAACCTGACATGATGCTCACACAATTGAAATAGTGGCACACATCCATGGTGGGTAACCAACTGCTCTTGGATTGGATAACAGACCCATTCAGTGGTAAGGAATCCATTTGTGGAACAAGGAAACAAGTCAGAATCATATCCAGATGATGATTGTGCTTTCTACTATCAAGATTCCACTAACCTTAGACTATATGTGGGTCTATACCCTTTTAATTCACTCTAAGGTAATTATGGTCATACAATTTAACTGGTGCTGACTTCATTCCTCATTGGAGAATCTGCTTCTGTTTTTCAGATGGGAGCTTCACCTGAGGAGATAAATGAGCCAGTGCACTCCATCACAGCCCCAGCTGAAACCACAGAGGAATTGGCAAATCAAGCAAGAGAGTTGCTTTCTTAGTGGATCTGGTATCAGCACAAGGATGATGGAGATAGATACTGAGGACTCTCAACACCTACCAAACCAGAGATCCAGAGACTCCTATCAATAAAGTGATCAGTGAAGTAAACTTAAATTCCCCTTGAATGGCTCAGGGAAATTTTCAGAAGAGGGGGCAGAAAGATTGTTAGAGGCACAAGTTGGGGCATTATGTACACAGACATTGCCTCTTCCCCTCATAATGTATGTCCTACAATCCCCATGGGGAATACTTTCATCTCCAACAAGGAAGGTTTCTTTAGTATAGGGGTAGGGAGGAGGGAAAGGAGAGTACCAACATGTGTTATGTATAAAATAACTCCATATCTAATAAAGAAAGATTTAAAACAAGTTTAAAAAATAAATAAAAATTTGAAAAAAGATCTTGGACTATGGGAATGTCTGAATATTATTGGATAGATTAAAAACTATGGGGACTTTTAAAGTTGGATGAATTCATTGCATTTTACATCATGTGTGGTTATCAGTTTTGGGTGTCTAGGGGTGGAATGTGATGGTTTGGTTCAGGTTTCCCCATAAACTTAGGTATTCTAATGTTAGGTTCCAAGCTAATAGTGATTTGGGAATTAACACCTCCTGGGGGCAGTGTATTGTTGGGGGTAGGCTTATAGATGTTATAGCCAGCTTCCTCTTACCTGTGTCTGGCACATTCTCCTGTTGTTGTTCCCACCTGATGTAGGCCAGGAAGTGATATCCACCCCCTATTCATGCTATTGAATTCCCCTGCCATGACGGAGCTTCGCCTCAAGTGTGTAAGCCAAAAAAAAAAAAAAAATTTTTTTAAATTTTTACCACAAAAAAGATTCAGTGTTCATTTCTGCCAACACCTGACATGAACCTAGATCTCCTTTGCTAGGTCATTGACAAAATGCTCATAACTCTCCTTTGAGATGTCTGTGTGTCTCAACTCAGGAATGCCTTTCTCAAGGTCTTCTGTGAGATGGTGCTTTTTCTTTGAACCCAGTCATAAGAAGGACAGTGTCACCACCTTCCAATTATGGTATATGCTTGGCTCCTCACTGCTGATACTGCCAACACACAGACACTACTGGACCAAAACATGATTTTTAAAATACCATGATTCTCTGTACAGATTTGAATGGAGCCCATTTTTTCTCCCACCACCAAGAATTCCTGAATAAAATCTCAATACATCTAAGCTTCATAGTTCCTGAACACATGCATACAATTGCTATCTGTCCCCTGGACACAAATATGTCATCTGTTACTAAGAGGTTAAATAAAAATACTCTATTTATCTAAAGTGCCCATATACCAATGCTATACCTATGCACAATCAACATGTATCTGAATTAAAAATGCACAACCATTTACTTAGGAAGACTCAAGAAAATAGTATTAATGCTGTGCTTATAACAATATCCAGCACATAGTATGTGCCATGTGTGAATCCTCAATTTAAAAACAGTGAAACAGGACTTCTGGCCAAGATGGCGACCGCCTAGCTGTGCTGCAAATCCCGGGAAAATATAGGCAAGACATTAAGGTTTTTCTGGGTCTTCTTGTCAGTGGGAGGGCTCGGGGTGTTTGGGGGGGAACAGGGAATTGTGGATCTCCTCTGGGCAGGTAGAACACACATTCTACCAAATAGCTGGGCGCTCCACCGCCACGCACCATAGGGCACCCCATTGTGGTGTGCCCCATCCCGCGCCCCCGTCCCATGCCATATCTCAGAGCCCTGACCCGCCTCCCCACCCCAGCCCATCATGGAGCCCCATCCCACGCCCTGTCCCATGACCCATCGCAGCACCTGGTTGTGGCACCCTGTCACAGCACCCCATTGCAGCACCCCATCCTGCACCCATCCCACACCCCATCCTGGTGCCATCTTCGGCCATCCCCCATTCTCCTGTAGTGGTGGGGAACGCAGACTGTTTCCAGGTCCCAGTGTTCCCAGCCAGAGTTTGGGCTGCTTCAAGGCTTGGTCCCTCAATCCCCCTCCAAGCACAAATGCAGGCAGCTTTGGTGCATTACCACTTGAGAATTCAGGCAACTTTGGTGCCCCTGTTAGGCAATACATAGGTGGCTTTGGCAAGTGGGAGCCAAAGCCCAGGCTGCTTGGCAACTGCCCCAGGGTGCCTCAAATTACCACTGTGCTAGAGCCCAGGCTGATCCACCCACCTATGTGCCCATACACTGTTATGGGCAGACCATAGTGCAAAAGAAATAACATGAAAAATCAAATGCAAGAAAATCCAGTTAGATCACCCAATCCTACAATGAAAAAATACATCTAACCAAAACATAAAAGAGTCATTAGGATCAGAACATCAAGTTGAACCTATGAACAATGCAACCCTGACCAACCTACTGGTAGAACTTGCAGTAAAGCAACAAAGGACCGATAACCATGTGGATGCTACCACAACTAAGCTAGAATAAGTTGATAAGAGATTGGAAGGAGTTCAAAGAGAGGTAAAAGTTTGAGGGAGAGTAAAAAATCAGATGGCTACACTAAATGAAGACATAAAGAAATGCAAGGATGAATTCCAAGAATCATCAAGAAATCAGAAAATGATGTGAAAAGGGAGCTTGACAGAGAGATGGAAATGTTACATAGAAAAGTAGTAGAAAATGCAAACTTAATTGAACAAGTCCAAAACCTGTAGAGGCTCTCAAGAATACAGACAGTGAAGTGGAAGATAGAAACTCTGATCAGGAAGATGGAAGAAACAGTTCAAGAGTTCAAAAACTTCAGTAAGTTCAAAAGTTCCTGTGAACAGAACATGAGGGAATTGTGGAATACACTTAAACATCCTAATATCAGAATCATTGGAATACTAGAAGGTGAAGAAAGGAAACTGAACAGCACACTTTTAAACAATAAATGGATAGTGGATGAAATAAAAAAGGAAATTGCAAAATTCCAGGAGTTGAATGACAATGAGAACACATCATACCAAAACTGATGGGACACAGTGAAGGCAGTCCTCAGGGGAAAATTCATAGCACTCAATGCCTTCATAAAAAAGAAAGATAGATCCCAAATCAATAACCTAACCATCCACCTAAAGACACTGGAGAAAACAAGAAATATCCAACCCAAAGAGCTCCAGAAGGAAAGAAATAATTATTAGAGCAGAAATTAATGAATTGGAAACCAAGGAAACAATTAAGACAATTGACAAAACACAGACCTGGTTCTTTGAAAAAAATAAACAAGATTGACAAACCCCTGGCAAATTTGATCATAAAAAAAGGAGAAGCTTCAAATAAACAAAATTAACAATGAAAAAGGAAAGATCACAACAGACATAAGTGAAATTGGGAGAATCATCAGAACTTATTTCAAAAACCTCTGCTCCACAAAACTGGATAATGTGGATGAGATGGATAAATTCCTGGATGCATACCATCTATCAAAGCTAAACTCAGAGCAGCTTAATCACCTCAATGAACCCATCACACTCATGGAGATTAAAGAAGTAATAAAAAAACCTCCCCAAAAAGAAGAGTCCAAGATCAGATGGCTTCTCAGCTGAATTCTATCAAACCTTCATGGAAGAACTCAATCCAATCTTCCTTAGACTGTGCCACACAATTGAAGAACAGGGAAAGCTACCCAACTCCTTTTATGAAGCTAGTGTCACCCTCATTCCAAAAGCAGGCTGAGATGACACAAGAAGAGAAAACTATTGGCCTATTTCCCTAATGAACTTAGATGCAAATATCCTGAACAAAATCCTCACAAATCGAATCCAATAACACAACAAAAGCATCATCCACCTTGACCAAGTGGGATTCATCCCAGGAACACAGGGTGGTTCAACATACGGAAATCTGTCAATGTAATACACCACATAAACAAGATTAAACATAAAACCACATGATCATTTCAATACATGCAGAAAAGGCCTTTGACAAGATACAACATCACTTCATGATCAAAACATTGGAGAGAACTGGAATAGTTGGTACATATCTTAACATAATAAATGCAATATACAAAGCTCCAAAGGCCCAAATAATACTTAATTGAGAGAGACTGGAGGAATTCCCATTAAGATCAAGAACAAGACAGGGTTGTCCTCTCTCACCTCTGCTTTTCAATATAGTACTGGAAGTCCTAGCTGAAGTAATAAGAGAGGATAAGGAAAAAGAAGGGATACAATTTGGAAAGGAAGAAGTGAAGTTAGCTTTATTCACTGATGACATGATTGTATATGTAAAACACCTGAGAGTCTCCATCCCAAAACTCCTGAAGGTGATTAACTCAAATAGCAAAGTAGCAGGATACAAAATCAATGCACAAAAATCAGTAGCATTTTATATGCAAATGACAAAGATACAGAGAAAGAAATAAGGGACATAGTCCCATTTTCAATAGCAACTAAAACAATACCTTGGAATAACATTAACCAAGGAAGTGAAAGATCTATACAATGAAAACATAAAATTACTCAAAAAAGAAATTGAGGAGGAATTGAGAAAATGGAAAGACCTCCCATGCTCCTGAAAAGGCAGAATTAACATTGTGAAGATGACAATCCTACCAAAGGCAATATATAGATTTAATGCAATTCCAATTAAAATCCCAACAATGTTCTTCACAGAGATAGAAAAAATGATCTCAAATTTCATATGGAAAGGCAGAAGGCCTTGCATATCCAATCATATCCTCAGCAAAAGAAATACCTCTGGTGGCATGACCATACCTAATCTAAAGCTATATTACAAAGCCATAGTAATAAAAACAGCATGGTACTGGCATAAAAACAGGAGTATAGACCCACAGAATACACTTGAGGACCCGGGCTTTTGGTGAAGCAACTACAGTTACTTGATATTCGACAAAGGCCTGAACAACATAGGCTGGAAAAAAGATAGCATCTTCAACAAATGGTGCTGGACAAACTGGATAACCACATGCAGGAAACTGAAATTTGATCCACACATTTCACCATGCACTACACTCAAATACAAATGGATCAAAGACCTCAATATAAGACCAGAAACTCGAATGCTACTGGAAGGAAATTTAGGAAGTACTTTCCATGATATAGGAATGTAAAAAGACTTCCTGAACAAAACCCCAGTAGCTCACGATCCTAAACAGTCACTCAACCAATGGGATCACATGAAGCTGAAGAGTTTCTTTACAGACAAGCATACAATAAGCAAAACCAATAGATTACCCACAGAATGGGAGAAAATATTTGTGGGTTATGCAACGGATAGAGGCCTAATCTCTAGAATTTACAAAGAACTCAAAAATCTGAACAGTATAAAGTCAAACACCCCACTCACAAAATGGGGCAAAGAGACGAACAGGCAGTTCACAGAGGAAGAAACCCAAATGGCAAACACACACTTAAGAAAATGTTCATCATCCCTAATCATCAGAGAAATGCAAATTAAAACAACTATGAGATTCCACCTTATCCCAATAATGATAGCAAACATCAAAAAATCAAATGAACATAAACGCTGGTGAGGATGTCAGAAGTAGGAACACTCATCCACTGCTGGTTGGAATATAAGATGGTACAACCACTTTGCAAAGAAATACTGAGAGTTCTAAAAAGCTGACTATAGAGATATCAAGAGACCCAGTTATTCCCTTACTGGGTATCTACCCTAAAACCTTCAAACCACGCCACAGATATTTGCTCAACCATGTTTGTAGTGGCTCAATTCATAATATCTAAGAGCTGGAATCAATCCAGATGTCCATCACTAGAAGAATGGATAACAAATATGTAGTATATCTACATAATGGAATTCTATACAGCAGTAAGAAGAAATGACACAAAGAAATTTAAGGAAAAATGGTTGAACCTGGAACAGATCATTCTTAGTGAACTTACCCAATCACAGTAAAAAAATCACCACATAGTCTCACTCATCTACAGCACCTAACCTAAATCTACCCAAGATACCTTACACATCCAGCAAGCATCTTATGGACTAGACACTAGGAGGGATTGGGAAGGAGGAGAGGGCATTGAAGGGGTGGGAAATACTAATCTAGACCCAAATGGCAATGGTACCATAAAATTCTACTTCCTAAAAGGCAGACCAAATGGCTGAACATTCACCTTACAGGAAACACCTGAACCACAAGACACTGGTGATGGTAGGATCAAGTCTAACCTAAATCTTCTACATCTTCCCTCATTCCCTCTCCCACTCCCTGTCTGTCTCTCTCCTCTCTAACTCCTATTTATTAGTTACCATTTTTTCCTTATATTTTTAGGGGGCACTGACCTGTAACTCCCAGTACCAGATGGGGCTATCACTTGCAATGAGCTTTTGATCAGAGAAACCTACAAGGTTTTCTAAAAGAATGACAGACTTCTGTCAGAGTACTTGATGACCCACCAAAGGTTAGTGGTAAGACCCTATTTCTGAAGACACCATATGCAGCTGACACGTAAAATGGAATGGCATGGCTGGAAGCCAGGAGTGAGTCAGTCCCCAGACAGTCAGTGTGTCTAGTGCCAGAAGGTGCTACATGGGCGACTGGGGGAAATGACCAATATCTGTCCAAGCAACTCATGGTCCAACCTACTTAGCAGCAAATAACCTGGTGTGATGCCCACATAAGTGCAATAGTGGCACCCAGCCATGGTGGGGAACCAGCTGCTCTTGATTTGGCTAACTGATCCCCTCAGTGGTACGAGACCCATAGCTGGAGCTGGGAAACAAATCAGAACCATATCCAAACATAAGATCACTCTCCAATAGCAAGCTACCATCGATCATGGGCTACAAGAGGGCCTACACCTATTAAACTCTCTATAAAAAGGTAAGGGCTATCTCATTTGTCCTGGTGCTAACTTACTCTCCATTGGAGAATCTGCTTCTCTTTTTCAGATAGATGCAGAGCTTAAGGAGAAAGCCACCCCATCATACCTCAAAAGGGCCCTGGCTGAAACTAAGGAAAATTGACAAAACAAGCAGGGGTGCTGTTTTCCTGATGAGCCAGATACCAGCACAAAGGGAAGGAGACCAACACAGAGAAAAACCAATGCCTGCCAAATCAGAGAGCCAGATCCCCAGAGGCCCCCAACACCTCATCACTGAAGCAGACCAAAAATGAACCCAACATGGCTCAGGGAAATTTTGCAGAAGAGGGGGCAGAAAGAATGTCAGATCCACATGTTGGGTCATGACATACAGAGTCATTTATTGTACCAATAACTGTGGGCTAACTCCACAATGCATGACCCATATACCTCAACAAGAAGAGGCCAACGGGGAGGCGGTAGGTTACGGATGAGCCAATTAATGTTACCAAACTGCCTGTAGTTGCAGAAGAGAAAACTAATTTAAAAAAAAAAGAATTAAATAAAGACTGAAATAGATATGAATAAATAAAAATAAAAACAGTGAAACAGAAAAAAAAGAGAGAATTCTTTCTACCCTTGGATATGTCTCCATTTCTGTATATCCTATGAGAGAATCATTTTCTTCTTCAGCCTCACTTGATTTTGGAAGTTCATCTGATAATCTTATGAACAACTTTCTCATCTGAGTAACGTTTGCTCACCACAGGAACCCTTTGATTTGGACCTAACAGGCTTAAACAAGGAATGATTAAACATATTTGTTGCTCATTTTTATTGGGAAACATACAGGTGCTAATGACAGGCCAGGTTAAAAAAGAAAAACTGCCAAAACATTTTCTGAATTATCAGATATACTAGTGTGCATTTAAGTGTCAATAAATTAGTGATTCATACTCCCATGTATTTACAAACTTTTGTCTTTAAGCTTTTAATTTATTAGTGCCAAAGGCAAATGATGTCCAATATGATTTCATGTGTTCAGATGCTGCTCACATATTCTCTTTGGAAAACCAATAATCATTTCTAGTTAACTTTTCTTTTACTGTGTTTTCAGAAGTATTTTTTTTTTTTGTTTTTAAGATATTAGTTTTTTCAATACTATATTTTTCTAACATGTCTCCATTTCTATATTTTGCCATTTCTTCTTTCTGGGAGACCAGAGTAGCTGAGGACATGATTCTGTCTGGGAGTGTTTGCCTTGCAAGCACCAGGTTGTAGATTATATTTGAGACCAGGTTGGGGCTACAGAGTGAGTTCCATGTTAGCCTAGGCTAGAATTAAATGCTTTAATTAAAAAAAAAAAAACCAGTACAGAAAAGAAAGGAAAGGGAAAAAAGGCAGATGCTCAACAATGTTAATAATCATGAGAATTGAAATCAAGACCTCAATCACATGTTGCTGAAGCTCAGGTATTAGCACAATTTTAGGCCACTCAAGAGAACGTGTAGAAGAATAATTTCAGCATAACTAACAAAATAATTTTAGATACTATAGTTAGGAATATTATCATGTAAGAACCTATGCAAATATTCTACATTTAAAATTTTAAATCTGCAAAATTTAGAAGTGAGCTGTGGCCAGCCCTGCTAGTGTAGGACTACACTCCAAGCTACTCAGGATGCAGTGGAGGTTTGAGTGTAAATTGTCCCCAATAGCCTCAAGTGGTTTTGATTGAGCTTCCTGCTAAGTTTCCAGCTAGTGTTAGTGGAGCCCTGCTATAAGAAGTATATTGCTATGGGCAGACCTTGGGGTAGAGGAGTCCAACCCGACTATGTGTTCAGAGTCAGAATGTGCCAAATCATCTTCTAGTATTAAATTGTGATATTAAACCATTAACAAGAAGTAAAACAGTATGGCATTAGCATTAAATTTAGTAGTCTATGCCGCTTACAAATTCATCTGAAGAACTCCCTATTACCTTACCCATTATTGACAACAAAAAGGTGGGGATCCTCTGACAATACTCAGCATCCCCAGCTACTTTGGAGACTAATGCTGGAGGCTTGATTTAGTCTAATAGTTCAATGACACCATAGGCTACCTGTTGAGTTATTGTTTCAAGAGAAATAAAAGAGGAAGGTAGGTATGAAGAGAATCCCAGCTTGGGTGGACTGTTTATAGACTATAGGGAAAGCTAACATACTTCCAAAAGAGTTAGACCATGTTCCAAATGTTAATGTTTTCTATTCAGCATATTAATTATACTTAACAATGGATTTTACTATACAATTTTTAAACATACACAATGCATTTTTATGACATCCACTTCATTATACTCTTTGGTTCCCAGCCCATGTTCAGTGTCCCCCCTTTTGTTACCAGTCTTCCTTCCCTTCTGTTTTCATGCTTTTTATGATATAATGAGCTTATTAGAGCTGCCCACAGGGTCCTTGGTGAGAGATTATTTACAGGATTAAATGACTCTGTATTTAAGGTTCCCCACCAGTGGCTATATCACTGAAGAAAATTTCTCCCCTCCCAAACTTTAGCAGTTACCCTCTCTTGCTAGGAAAACAAAATACACCTAATTAGAAGCAGCTTATTAAAGGACAGTGCTGCAACAAACTCAATTTTCCACAATTTAGTGACTTAAAATATCATTCATGATGGGATAGAGAAAATAATTTCTTTGTGGGAAAATTAACATAGAATTGTACATTTTCCTGTTCCTGTTTTACCTGTAGCAGTAACTGAAAGAGCTGTGTGCTCCAGATTGTGGAGCCTCTGGTATGCTGGTCCCCAGAGGAACTAAATGAAGCAGAGCACCTTCCATTCCCTTTGTAGAATAGTCTTGGGCACAATGCAACATAAGCAAGATTTGTTGGTATTACATCATCAGGTTGGGACATGGTGATAGTCCACCTCATCCTAATATAAATGAACAAAAGGAAACTTGAACAGAGTAATTAGAGGTGTCTATGTCAGTTAAAATGTCAAATTAAACTTGTGCTTTAAGAACATAAAATCTTTTCTGGGCTGACTGTTGTTGTCCAATTTATTTGCACACTCTCATTGCCCTCTTCTATGCAATAAGTAGGGCACTACATAAGTTTTTATATAAGTGGGAAACTGAAGATGAAAGCCTCTATATCCATAGGACAGTATTCCTGCAGAAGAAGCTGGCCTGCTTTCACAGGACCAAGCAGAGAGAGAGAGAGAAGCACAAGCCAAAAGCCATACAGAACACTTCAGGAGCTCCAGGTAGGTACACTTTGCATATCTTTAGATTGAAATCTGAAACCCACCACCACACCTTAAGATCCACCCAGTGACATTGCCTCCATCCAGGTGGCTGCAGATGCAAACTACAAACAAATAAAAAACTGAATATATCAGGGGCCATCTCAAACCACCACATTCCACCCCTGGCCCCCAATAGATTTATAACCATTACACATTATAAAATGTACTCAGTTCAACTTCGAAGGTACCCACAGTCTTGACAGTTTAAGACATTAAGACCTGTAAAATCAAACAAGTTAAACACTTCTAACATATAAAGGCACAGAGTAAACATTTTCAACTGATATAATGCATAGGTAGGAGAGGCTAAAACAATGTAAACTCAACCACCATCAAACAAACATCAAACTTCTGCAGTTTAAGTTCAATATAACTGAACACTAACAGTCTCCAGATTTTCCAATTCCGTCCCTCCATCTTGGCAGAGTATCCAGGGAACACTTCCATCCTAGGCCAACAGTGTGCTCTATGGTATCCCTTGCACAATCCTGGTATATCTAAAACATCTTCGGGTCCTCATGCAAACCACAGTCCATCTTCCAAAGGCTCTTTCAGCCTATCAGGGCATTATGCCTTGCCTCATGCTGCCTCATGAACTGTGTGCAATTCATGACCACTCCATGCATTTTTCATGCTTCTGAAACCAATACCAGGTGTGCAGGACACAGCCATATTCTTAATTCACAGATGAAATAAAGCATAAGCTTGAAAAGCAGGTTCCTTCTCCAGTCAATTCTTTCCAAAAGAGTTTGCATTTCTATGATGTTCTGTCCTCAGGCACCCTTTCCATTGTTTTAATGTAAAGCAGTTGGATCAGTTTCCTTAAAATTGCTAATGTGTTTGACAATAGCAGGTTAAGTAACCTTAAACCAGTTTCAGTGCCAATAATTTTAACTTTACTTGAGGTTTTCCAACTTAAAATCTTAAATCTCTCAGTCCAATTTCTTTAGGCAAGCACATCAGTCCATAACAAATCTAACCTTGGTCAAACTCTCTGGGCCTGGGCATCAGGACGCAGTCAGCCCTTATGCCAGTATCCCAGTTTTAACAAAGTCCTCTGCAGTCTTTCCTTCCTCTTGGAAAGCTCATAAGCCAAGCCTTGAAGTTCAATGCTGTCTGCACTTAGAATTCTCAAACTCTCATCAGAGTAGTCCATAAAACTTAGTTTACCACTCCAGAAAGCATCTTTATTTGCAAGCACCAAGTCTATGCCCATTCCTCCAAAATAAAGGTTCCAAAATATCAACATCCACATGGTCAGGTTCATCTCAGTCCACTCCTCGGTACCAAGTTCTGTAGCAGACAGCTTCAGGCTCACTGAGATGAACTTCCAGACCAAGCACAGTTACAGAGGAAGGGATTTGTTGAAGCATACAGATCTAGGGGAATTTCCATAAAGGCAGAAGAAGCTGGCCTCCTTTCAAGGACCAAGCAGAGAGAGAGAAGTACAAGCCAAAAGCCACACAGAACACTTCAAGAGCTCCAGTTAGGTATACTTTGCATATCTTTAGATTGAAATCTGAAACCCACCACCACACCTTAAGATCCACCCAGTGACACTGCCTCCAGCCAGGTGGCCACACATGCAAACTACAAATAAAAAACTGAATATATTGGGGGCCATTTATTCAACCATATGTGGCACTCTAATACTATCACAAAATACAGGGTAAAGAAGTCAAATTCATACAAATTACATGTATGTTAAATCTCTTCACATTGATTTTTTTTTCTTTTTTTTTTTGGTTTTCCAAGGTAGGGTCTTGCTCTAGCCCAGGCTGACCTGGAATTCACTTGGTAGTCTCAGGGTAGCCTTAAACTCATGGCAATACTACTTCCGCCTCCCAAACGTATGGATTAAAGGAATGTAAGCATGTGGCATCATGCTGAGCTTCTTCACATTGATTTTTAATCTTTCTAATAAAGTATAAATATCTTGTTCAACCCCTTAGAACTACCTGGTTCATACAGCACCATGATACCTGGCGTCATTAATAAGGGTCGGTTTAAAACAACAGAAACACTAAATAATTTGGAAGGAAGACAGTGTGGTTAGGGAGTGAAAGAACCCCAGGAGGGGGACCCCACGCTCTGCCCGGATATGGCGACACCCCAAATCACTCACAAGAAGTGGTCTTGATACAAACTGCAAGAGGATTTTATTCCAAGCGCGCTGGGGCCCACAGTCATACACTGCACAGGGGTAGAGGACTGCAGAGCCCCGAATGCAGGAACGGGGCAGTTTTTATAGGGTTTCTAACAAAGCCTGTGCATTAGACCAATCATTTTTTTAATATCAGGAGCCTTAAGGGTGCAAGCCAGTCAGTTTGTGCCACCCCATAGTTTCTAAGCCAATTAGTTTAATTTCTTCAAGCCCCTCGTGGACCAATCATTCTCCTATGACCTTGGTGGTCAGCATTTGCGCAGGTCCTCGGGTGGGAGTAGCAGAGTGTGGTATCAGTTTTCTATGACCTTGGAGGTCAGCATTTGCGCAGGTCCTTAGGTGGGGGTAGCAGAGTATGGTATCAGCCTCCTATGACCTTGGTGGTCTGAGGCAGGCTGCTACAGCTTATGGTGCAAGCTACTAAGGCTTACAGTGTGGGCTATTAAGGCTTATGGTGCAGGCTATTTACAGAAACCAAATAAGTGGTTCAGTTCATTACTCATTTCCCATCCTTGAGGGCTATCTCATGCCCTTTTTACGTAGTTTTATATTAGGAGCAGGCTCTGATATAATGAGAAGAGGGATTCTTTACTTGCTTCCAACAGAGAGTAAAGCCTGGAGTTTGAGGTATGCAGGGGCCCACTTAGGCTCCCTTTGGAGCGTGATAGTATTTCTGGGCTTCTGAATTCTTAGGCCTTTCAGGAGCACAATATTTGGAGCCTGGCAGTTATTCCTCCTCACAGATTACACCTTCAGGCCATCTCCAATAGGTAACAGTTCCTGGGCCCACGGTTGTCCTTACAACAACTCATCTCTCCCTTCTGAAGAATGGTCCAAACACTCTCAACATCAGTGAGACATGTACTGAAATGAGGTTTACCCCTGCAACATTTTTCACTCAGAATGTAAATTAATGATTGTTTAGACTAAGCAAAAGCTATAATTCTCCCTTTCTGGAATTCTTCTAACTCTATATGAAGTGTTAAGGGCTCAGGTCAGGGGTGTGCACTCTGCAGATTTCTATTTAAAGAGTCTCCCAAACTTTCTAACAATTTATACCAAAGAAAAGAGTATTAACACTTCATGCAATCATCTCCTGCACAGAACTGTGTCCCCAGATATTTGTTTTATTTTATTTTATTTATTGGAGCTAGGTGCCATGGCTCACAGAGCCTCACTCTACTGACCCCAGGGCCTCCCCTTGAGCCCCTCCCCTCAGGGGGTCTCTGTCCCACGCTGAGACACCACCTATCCCCAGCCCAACCCACCTACATGGTGGAGGACTGGACCAGCTCCTGACCACCACCACCTCCGCTGCCAGCTTCCCAGGGCTGGCCTGTGACAGTGGAGTGAGCCTGCCTATGTGGCAGAGCCCTACTGTGACGTCACTGTACATCAGACTACACTGCCATCAAGCCCTTGTGGGAGCAGGCCTTCTGCTTGCTGCTTTTGTGTATGTGTGGTCGTGCTGCAGTATTTCTCTGTACTTGGATCTGTGACCTTCTTCCCCCATCTGTAGAACTTCTCCTGGGTCTTTAAGCTGAAATAAATCCCCTTCCTCTCCAAAGCTATGGTTGGCTTGGATGTTCATCCCAGCAATGTGAAACTGACTACAACAACATTGGAATTTAATGGCATTAGAGAGTGTGTCAAGGGCATGTAAGATTTTTATCAGAATCATTAAACATATTTAAAAGTCCTACTCTTTGGTATTTACCTACAGAAAACCTCTGAAAGTCCATCTTAAAGTTCCATCTGTCTTACTGGCGAAATAAGCAAGGGTGATGTTTTCCTGTGAACCGGATACCAGCACAAAGGGGAAGGAGATCAACACAGAGAAAAATCAACTCCTACCAAATCAGAGAGCCAGAGCCTCAGAGGCCCCCAACACCTCAGCACTGAAGCAGACCAAAAATGAACCTAACATGGGTCAGGGAAATCTTGCGGAAGAGGGGGCGGAACGAATGTCAGAGTCACATGTTGGGTCATGATTTGCAGAGACATTTATCATACCAAAAACTGGGGGCTAACTCCACAATGCACGACCCATTTTCATTAACAAGGAGGGTCTAATGGGAGGGGGTAGATCACAGATGAGCCTAAATAATGGTACCAAACTGCCTGTATTTACTGAAAAGAAAACTAATAAATTTAAAAAAAGTTCCATCTGTCTTTAATTCATCCACTACTCTACTAATAACACTTTTGGTGAGAGCTAAACCTAAGAACCCTCCCCTTCCTGGTGTTTCATAAAAAAGGTGAAGTACTCCACACATGGCATACTGTGAGCACATTATTTCTGCTCTCCTCCTATCATGGATAGACTTGGCCCCTGGTTGTGCTTTATGTGACCTTGATGGGACCAGGATGTGCTGCTGACTCTCAGCCCATGATCAGTTCTGCTAAACCAATCTGTTTTAGATTTGATTGGCCAAAGCAGCAGCCATTGGCTTCATATTAATCTGAATGTAGAAAATCCCACATGGCCTCATGTGTTCATGGTTAAACCTCATGCTTAACTCCAGGCTATTATAGTCTTTGGGAGGTAGACCTTACTGGAGGAGGTGTGTTGCTGGGAGGAGAATTGTGGTGTCATAGTCCAGCCCCACTACTTCCTTCTTGATGTTGTGGAGATGTGTCTCCCAACTTTATTTTTCCTTCTTATGCTTCGTCTGTCATGATGAAATTTCCTCTCAAACCTATAAGGAAGAAATAAATTTTTTCCTTCCACATGAGCTACTTAGGGACAAGTGATTTGTTCCAACAATGAGACACTAATGCCATTTGGTTCACACACCTTTGGGCAGAGCCCCAGAATCTGCCCCCAGTGACACCTACTCCAGCCAGGGGACTAAATATCTATGTTGTAAGCTTTGATGAAACACTTCAGTCCGAAGGGGTATACATTCAAATTAACACAGATTGCTTATAGTTTCATTTAAAATGATAATTTTTGTAATTATAGTTTTATCTGTTCATTTTATTAGCTAAGATTTGTTCCATTTTCATGGCATGTGAAACCATGACAGCATGAGGTGAACCAAATGGCACTGTACTGCTTTCCCAGAGAACATATTCTAAGGTGACAGGCAAGCAGAAAACTAATCAGCAAGTAAAATGCAGCACTCATAAAGTGACAGCCAGGTAGTGTGATAGAAGCAAATAGAGGGAAGCGGGTTGAGTGTTAACGAGGCTCCTGTGCTTGGCTGCTCAGGGTCTGACACTGTCAGCAGGTGGCATTTATACTGACCCTGACCAAGGGAAGCAGTGAACATTGCAAGAGATAAGGTGGGTTAGCAGATGATGTTGCTGCTGAGTGGTAAGAAAGGCCAGATGAGATGTAACCATTGCATGAAAAGGCACAAAGCCCTGCACCCTCTAAAGGACAGTCAGTGGGAGGAGCATAGAGAAGGTAGTGGACTTGGAGTAAGTCAACTGACACAGCTGCCAGCAGCAGCTCTTGGTAGAAGCAGCTCAGGAAGAGGTTTGATGTGGTAGCTAGAGGACATGGAGTTCTAGGTAGAGGTTTTGTTTGTTCTAGGAAAAGAAAAGTCATCACTTGAGCTCTCTGTCTTATGCATCAGATGGCACACAGGAGATTAGATTTCAAGATTTTCCCTTCTCCCTCTCCTAACAGCTGTGTGCAGACACAGCCCAATATATTGGAATAAACTACTTGCAGTTTTAAAAAATGATTAAGCCCTACTGTACCAGGGCTGGAAGAAGAAATGTGACCGCCCCCTAGTAATAGATCCCCTTCCTTGGGCTTTCTGAAAAACCTCAGTATATAAAAGCACTTTCAGCTCCATTACCTTACTATGAAATCTGAATCCTCCTGCCTCACTCCCTTTTCCACCACTCTCTTGCCTCATGTTAAGTAAACTCTTAGGCCCATGAAACAGACCATCTAAATCCTTTATTCTCAGACCCAAACCTTTTTCTGCCATATTTGTCCATAAATCCTGACAAAGTACTTAGTAATTTTGTAGAATACATGAACTAGACCATCTCATAAGTGATCCCTTGTTTTCATCATAAAAATTTTTGGCAATTTCCCTTGAAAATCAATTCTTCTTGGCACTCTGGAGGGGTTGAAGTACTTACGATACCTGATGTTGGGATACTAAGGACAGGAAACCAGAGTATAATGTCATGACTGTTAGATGACCATTTTTATGGGGTCTAAGTAAGGAAGTTACACACTTTACTTGGACTTGTTTGTCTAATATGCTCTTGGACCTGGTTCTCCTGATACGACTTTACTATGCTCATGTTCCTGTACAGTCCCAATTCATTGCAATAAATGCACAGGCTACTATCATTTATACTTCCAGAAATAATTTACTTGTCATTTCATAATGTATATGTGATGGCAGACGGTGCAATTGATGGGAAGGGGGTGACCATGCCATGTTAGAAAGAGGATAATGACTGGAAGTTAGATGAGCCACCTCAGATTTTCTGGGAGATAGGATGTCAGTAAATGGAAAATGGTCAGTCACTATTTGCTGCCATTCTTTTAATATTAAAATCTATTGGGATATAAATGCAAATATGTGATGTTTTGAGAGAGACAAATTCAGAAAGAGAAATGACCTATAATTTAGTGTCATTTTGTTTTATTATGAACTCTAACCCAAAATAACATGCATTCTTCCAGGCTGATTTGTGAAAACAGTATACTAGCAATGCAGTTTCCTTTTACTTTGATGCATGGTCTTCTGTACCTTGAATGTAGCAGAATACAGCTCCTCAATTACATCAGTCCACATTGTGGCTCTTGGGGAAACTCACTTTGTTCTAATAATATGTGGCCTACAGTGGGAACTGCTTACAATATAACTTCCTTGGATTCAAAAAGATAGTTTAATTAATAAAATATGAGTTACAGTTATACAGTGGCCCTGAAGTAAGATATTTTTGCCATTGCCATGCATTTTAAAGTAAAATAAATATTGAAAATAAAATTGTGAATGTTTGTTTTCCCCTAATTTAAAAACTTGTATATTGATGATCAATAATCAGGCACCAGAAATGAAGAGATGGCTGTTAAATTATTTTATGTGCAAGCCTAAAGAAAAAAATTCAGATTACCAGGACCCACGTAAAGCCAAACACAGTGGCACATACTTCTGCAACCCCAATGTTGATATGGCAAGGGGGGGCAGAGCTGGGGAATTCCAGGAGCTTGTGGGTCAGATATCCTGGCATACTCACAGGTGAACAAGAGAGATCCTGTATGGAGCCAGGTGAAAAGCAAGGACCAACATCCGTAGGTTGATCTCTGACATCCCCGTGGCACACACATGTTCATACGCACAAATATTCTTTTTAAAACATCATTAAGGGGTTGGGGATTTAGCTCAGTGGATGAGTGCTTACCTAGAAAACAAAGGCCCTGGGTTTAGTCCTCAGCCCCCCCCCAAAAAATAAAAAATAAAAAAAGATAATACATCATTAAGCAATCGGTATTCTAGCTCAGGGTACAGTGCTTGCCTAACGTGTGGACCCTTGGTTCCCCACTACAATAACATATTCAAAGAACTATATATGAGTGTGTTAATTAACACAATACAGGGTACAGATTATGCTATATGGAAACAAAATTAAATGACATGAACATGAAGTGGGTTTGCAAGTGTCATTCATTCATATAGTAGTAGAACACCTTTATGGAATTGTATATCTACCACCACCAGCAAACCCCTAGCTCTAAAACACTCTTTCAAATCCAGTCTTTTATTCTCATTTCATCACTGCCCTGTTTGGAACACCATGTTGTTAAGATAAAATAGGCATTAGGTGGCTGGAGACATGGCTTAGCAGCAAAGGTATTTGCCTGCAATGCCAAAGGACCCAGGATCATTTCCCTAGGACCAAAGTAAGCCAGATGCACAAGGTGGTGCATGCATCTAACATTTGTTTGGAGTGGCTGGAGGCCCTGGTGTGCCCATACTCTCCCTCTTCCTCCATATTCCTTATGCCTTTTTCACAAATGAATAAAAATAATTTTTTTTTTTTACAAAAAAGAAGAAAAAGGCATTAAGAGTCCTCAGGCCTTGTAGAAGCTAAAAGAGAAAATATGGATGAAAAGTCCTACGGAAAGCTGTATAGTAATCAAATTATATCTTTTCCTTTATTCAGTGACTCCATTACAGGCCTTACCTACCAACATTTCCAGCATTGATATAGAATTTAGTTATATTATTACAAATATGTCAGTTAAAAAGTATCAAGTAAAGTTGAAAATATGATAAATTATCATTGTTTTATTTATTCATGTGTATGTATGTGTCAGGGGCACACATACTATGGTATATTGTGAAGGTCAGAGGACAATTTCTAGTTCTGTTTGCCACCCTCTTTGAGACAAGGTATCTTGCCACTGAAAACAAACTCTCAGACTACAAAGAACTGTTATACCAGCTGACCCATTAGCTTAGGATTCTCCTGCCTCTGCCTCCCATGGGCACAGGCATGGTAGAATCACAGTTGCTTGTATCAATTTCCATCTGGTTTTATGTGGGTTCCAGGGAACCTCACCTTGCCAGCAGGCTTTACAAGAAAGCACCTGAACTACCTTTCAAGTCCTTGTCCATATTATCTTTATAGATTTTTATTTCATTGTTTTTTTTTTCTTTGTTTGTTTGTCTGTAAGTTTGTTTCAAGTTAGGGTCTCACTCCAGCCCAGGCTGACCTGGCACTCACTCTGTAGTTCCAGGCTAGCCTTGAACTCATTGGGATCTGCCTACCTCTGCCTCCCAAGTGCTGGGATTAAATACATGTGCCATCATTCTGGACCTATATTTGTAGGCATTTTAATAGTTTATTTTTTACTTATTTGATTTATTTGAGGGGGAAGAAGAAGAGAATGGGTGTATCAGGGCCTTCAGCCAATGCAAATGAACTCCAGATGCATGCACCAACTTGTACATCTGCCTTACTTGGGTCCTGGGGAATTGAATCTGGGTCCTTTAGCTTCACAGGCAAATGCCTTTACCACAAATTGATCTATCCAGCCCTTTATGGATTTTAATACATAGCTAGCCATGTGTTTTTAATGCATACAAATAACTGGCATAACGTGGAATATAATCATGCTCTCATGAATATAGACTCAGACATGTATGTACTATAGACTATACAGACACATAAAAACTACACTATAAAATCAAAATAAAGAAAATACCAAATTTGAGTTTCAGGGCCTCCTGTAGCTGCAAATAAACCCCAGTTCATGTGCCACTTTGTGCATCTGCCTTTACATGGGTATTGGGAAATCAAACTCAGGCTTTGCAGGCAAGTGCCTTAAGTGCTCACCAGCCCCCACACTTTTGGTAACAAAATAGTTTGGGGGGTGCTGCAGAGGTGGCCAGGTGGTTGAGAGGCTTGCCTGCAAATCCTAATTCCCTGCGTTCAATTCCCTAGTGCTCAAATAAAGCCAGATTCAAAGAGTGGTCCACGTATCTGGAGTTCACTTGCAGTGGCAGGAGGCCCTGGCACACCCATTCACTCTCATTATCTCTCTGTCTCTTTGTACTTGCAAATAATTAAGTAATTAATTCATTAAAATATATTTTGTTTTCGTTAAGGGGTCTTGTGTGATGCCAGGTACCATGAAGGCCATATTCTCTTTTGCTTTCCTTGGGTTTTGGGGAATCAACCCAGAGCCTGAGGCTTTACAGGCAAATGCCTTAACCACTCAACCATCTCTCCAGACCAGGATGGTCTTCTTTCAAGCTTTTCCATCCTATGTTCTGTTGGCTCATTCTTTTTTTACCCTCCATCCTCCTTGTCACACTGTTGATAAATTCATTACCCTGCTGGTCAACGTGCAGGCTCCAGAAACCATGGGGGAGTCATGAAAGCCGCAAGCTACTCCTTCCCACACAGCGCTTCTCACATTCTTTCTGCCTAGCAGTGTTCGCTGAGTCCTACAGAGTGTGGGAAAAATCTCATTTAGTGTTGAGACCTTCTCAGCTTTGGGTTTTATGCTTTCTTAAGGTATTCTTAATATTTTATCTATTTACTTGTAAGCAGAGAGAGACAGGGGGAAGACAGAGAGAACAGGCATCTAGTCACTGCAGATGAACTCCAGACTTATGCCCCACCTTGTGTATTTGGCTTATGTGGGTACTGGGGATTCCAACCTGGCTCTTTTGGCTTTCCTGGAAAGCACCTTAACTGCTGACCCCATTTCTCCAGCCCAGAGCCATCTTCATTAAAGGTGTCCCCTCCTGTGCCACTGAGCCATCTCTCCAGCCCCAAGATTTCCTATTTCTAACCACTTTACAGTAATCTTCATGTAAATTATTATTGTTCTATGCAATCACAAATGAGTGAGGAGTCATTCCTTAAATTTTTACAGAACAGATAAAGATAATCTCTTCACTACCTCTACACATGTTTATTGTGAGCAACAACAAAAAGGTCAATTTGTTATTTCATTCATTTTGAGGTAGAATTTCACACTACTCTGGACTGACCTGGCTCTCACTTTGCAGTCCTGGATGGCCTTGAACTCATGACACTCCTGCTACTTCAATGTTGCCAAATGCTCCTATCATGTGTGTGTGCCAGCATCAAGACCAGCATTCCCTTTATATTCTTTTGTTTGGTTTCTTATGTTTTTGAGGTACGGTCTCACTTTAGCCCAGGCTGACCTGGAATTCACTATGGAGCCTCAGGGTGGCCACAAACTCACGGCAATCCTCCTACCTCTGCCTCCTGAGTGCTGGGATTAAAGGCATGCACCACCATGCCCAGCTTCCCTTTATATTCTTAAAGTAATGTAAAACAATAAAGCAGTGAGTTTTTATGTAAATTTCAGAAAATTGTATTTATCTTTAAAAATATTTTATTTATTTATGAGAGAGAAAGAGAGAAAGAGGCAAAATCAAAGAGAGAATAGGCACATCAGGGCCTCTACCCACTCCATACACATGTGCCACCTTGTGCATCAGGTTTTTAATGGGTCCTGGGAATTCGAACCCGGGTCATTTGGCTTTTCAGGTAAGTGCCTTAACCTCTGCGTCATCTCCCCAGGCCCTGATAAAGGATTATAAATCCTACATAGATGACTTAAAATTGAGAAGATATGTGTCGGTTCTGCAGAAATATCCCATTTTGCGTGAAGGACTTGAACTTTTGTGGATTTTGGTACCAGAGGTTTTTTTGATGGGGACTAATTTGCCATGAACACGGAGTGATGATATTATTTGTAACAGGCATGTACCTAAATACTTATGTGCACTTATGTGTCATATATCTATACTTGTGGTACATATGTCTGAAAATGATTTATGTTTGTGGTTCTTTTTGTGTTTTATACATGCTGGGTGTGGTGGCTCACACCTTTATATTTTATTTTTATTCATTTGATGAGAGAGGGAAGGGAGAGAATTGATGCTCCAGGGCCTCTAGCCACTGCAAATGAACTCCAGATGTATGTGCAACCTTGCGCATCTGGCATATGTGGGTCCTGGGGAATTGAAATGTGGTCCTTTGGCTTCACAGGTAAATGCCTTAACTGCTCATCCACCTCACTAGCCCTCAAAGATATTTTTCGAAAAGCATGCCTACCTTATTAAATAAGCAATATTAGGACTGGAGTGATTGCTAAGCCTAACAGACCCAGGTTCAATTCCCACAAGACCATGTACAGCTAGATGCACAAGACAGCACCTGCTTCTGGAGTTTGTTTGCCATAGCTAGAGGCCCTGGTGCACCCATTCTCTCTCTGTCAGTCTCTCTCTGCTCAGAAATAAGTGAAAATATTAAAATTTGAAAAAAATTATATTACTGCAACTTGTTTCTGAACAAAAAAGCAATTTGGTGAAGTTAGACAAAATTACTAACAGGGCAGCCTCTGATTAAAGCAAAAACCATATATATATCAGTTTCTAGTATGAACCAATATGAGTTTATAATTTTTTTATTGTTGTTATGTTTTTCAAGGTAGGATCTTGCTATAGGCAAGGCTGACCTGGAATTCACTATGTAGTCAATGTGACCTTGAATGCCAAGTGATCCTCTTATCTGAGTTTATATTTTTAACTGTTTAAATCTGTGAGAATGAGGCTGTGTGTCTCTACTGTGGGATGCTCTGGCTACCGTCCACAGTAGTTATGAAAAGTTGACTGGTGGTGTGTTATTTGCCAAGATGGCAGACTCCAGAGATATATCCAGCCTGCTGGGAGGCACATTGTAAGCCATGGTGCTGTGAGGTTTTGCAAGAGTGGTTGTAAATTAAGGACAGATACACAGAGGCTCAGAGGCAGGGAACAGCTCAAAGATAACCCCAGTGGTATGCAGTTCACATAACAGTAGAAGGTAGACTCTGGAAGAGAAATCAGCCCCAGCCAGTTTCTTTCTATGTTATCAAATGAGTTTCTTGGGCAGAATGAAGACTTTTATTTATTTCTCTTTTCATTTTCTTGGTTTTTCAAGGTCAGGTCTTACTCTAGCTCAAGTTGACCTAGAATTCACTATGTTGTCTTATGCTTGTCTTGAACTTTTGTCTATGATCCTCCCAGGGGTCACGGTCCATCATCATGGGGGCAGGAGCAGGAGGCATGCTGGTCACATGTCATCAGGACAGAGAGGGAGAACAGGAAGTGGGGGTGTATCATTCAACCCTCAATGACCTCTTTCTCTGCCTTTCCCTAATAAATAAGTAAAGAAAGATATTTGAGCTGGGCATGGCGGTGGCACTCATGCCTTCCATCTCAGCACTCAGGAGGCTGTGGGAGGAGGATCATGGCCATGAGTTTGAGGCCAGCCTGGGACTAGCAAACTTTAGGTCAACCTAAGATAGACAGAGACCCTACTTCAAAGAGCCAAATTGTGTGTGTGCGTGTGTGTGTAAATTGAAAGAACATTGTCCACCAGAAGCATTTTATGTACTAATGGCATTTACACAGATTTAAGTACCTATCATCTATCTATGGAGATATATATCTATATACCTATATATACACATATATACACACATATATTTATATGTATATATAAATGTACATATAATATATATGTATATTATATATAATTACATATATATGTACATGTATATTATATAATTATATATGTATACAACTATCTAACTAATCATGTATCTGTCCCTCATAACATCTGTGCATGTATGTATGCACTTACTGATTTATTTAACACCTATCTTTGTCTAACCATCATCATCTATGTATAAATGCAGCTTCTACCTAATCTATCTCATGTGTTTTTCCATTTCCTTTTTCATCTCTCAGTCATTTGTTGCATATGTCATCCCTCCCTTCCTTCTGTCTAATCTACCTCATGTATTATCAATGTATAAATCTGATATTGGGGTGGAGATATGGTTTAGCACTTAAGACACTTGCAGGTGAAATCTAAAGACCCATATTTGAATCTCCAGATTTAACATTAGCCAAATGCACAAAGGTGAGGCAAGCACAAGGTCACACATACCCACTAGGTGGGGCAAGTGTCTGGAGTTCACTTACAGTGACTGAGGCCCTGGTGCACCAATGCTGTCTCCCTCCCTCCCTTCCTTGCTCTCTCTAAAAGTGTTTTAAATCTGGCATTGACCTCTCATCCATCCATCATCTATCCTTCAGTCTATCTTCTATTTATTTAGAAATTTGTCTACCTTATGCCTGTATATTTTCTTTTTGAAACATTTCTATTAATTTAACTCATGTAGATAATATATTTTTTAAGTATTGTTATATATGTTATTCATTTATTTATTTGTTTGCAAGTAGGGAGAGACGGAGAGAAGAGATACACACAAAGAGAGAGAGACAGAATGGGTGTTACAGGGCTTCCAGACACAGTCTATGAACTGCAGATGCAAGTGCCACCTTGTGCATCTGGCTTTGAGTGGTACTTGGAAATTGAATCCAGGGCCTTTAAACTTTGCCTTAAGTGTTGAGCCATCGCTCCAGCCACTTTTTAATTGTTTATTCACAAGGAAGACAGAGAGCATGGGCATGTCAGGGCCTCTAACTGCTGCAAACAAACTCTATATGTATGTGCCATTTTGATAAATATGTTATTGTTTTATTTATTTGCAAGGAGGGAGAGTTAGACCATGGGTCTTCAAGGGCCTCCAGCCATGTCACATAGTTCATCTGGCTTTATTTGGGTCCTGGGGAATCACACCTAGGTCCTTAGGCCTTCCTACACTATTCATGATAATATGTTGATGGGTGGGCCCAATATTGTGCAGATAAAGAGGTAAACACAGGGCTGGAGAGATGGATCAGTGGTTAAGGCATTTGAATGCAAAGCCTAATGACCTAGGTTTGAATCCCCAGGACACATGTAAAGACAGATGCACAAGGTGGTGCATGCAACTGGGGTGCATTTGCAGTGGCTAGAGGCCCTGAAGCACCCATCATTTTTCTATCATAAATAAATAAACAAAATATTTTATAAAAAGAGTAAAGACAGCTGCTGTTAGGTCAGTGCAGTCTCCCATGTCCCCTCTTCTAATAACTATGAGGGAATTGGCCACCCATGTTTTTTTTTTTTTAAATTTACTAATTATTTATTTACTTATTTATGTGGAAGAGAAAGAGACAGACAAAGAAAGGGTAGGTGTGGGTATGTCAGGGCCTGCAAATGAACTTTAGACACATGCACCACCTTGTGCATCTGGTCTTATTTGGGGACTGGGGAATCAAATCTCGGTCCTTAGGCTTTGCATTTAAGCACCTTAACAGCTGAGCTACCTCTCCAGCCATTGTATATATATAGGGCATTTCTGGAATAGGTATCCCAGGCAGGGGAAAACTCTACCGCCATGAAATGAGTTACTTTAATTTATGTTGATTGTAAACATTCACTGTCCTTGTTTAAAGGCTGAGGGCAAAAAACAACTGGCTTAAGCTGATCAGTGACCAAGACTAAATGCCCAAAATAGGACAAGAGAAATGGTATGAACACTCACACAGCTCTCCACCAGCCTGAGAACAGGGAGGGATGTGAATCTAATGAACCAAATGCCATCACACATTCCACATATTCAAAGCATGCCTGTATTCCACTCAACAAGCCAGTGGGTCTAAAGTGTTACTTATGTGGTGTGCCCCAACCATGGCTTGGAAAGGCTCCAGGCAAAATTAGAAGGCAATGGAGCATGTACATTAGAAATGACATGATAGGGCTGGAGAGATGGCTTATCAGTTAAGGCGCTTGCCTGTGCAACCTAAGGAAACATAATGTTCAAATTTCTAGAACCCATGTAAGCCAGACACAAAAAGGAAAGACAAGTGCAAGATCACACATACCCACTAGATGGCACAAGCATCTGGAGTTGAGTGTAATGGCTGAGGCCCTAGCATGACAACCCCTCCCATCTCTCTTTCTTTCTCTCTAAAATAAAAATTATAAATAAAGAAAAGAAAAAAAAAAAGAAATGACATGGCATTCAGCTGCCTTGATAAATAAAGATTTTCTTTGGTAACACATACTCAATACTTTATTGCAACATGCAATTAAACTGTATTCTAAAAATTTACATTGGTGGCTGGATAGGTAGGTCAGGGGTTATGACACTTGCCTGCAAAGACAAAGGACCCAGGTTTGATTCCCCAGTACCCACATAAAACCAGGTGCATGGTAAAACATTCACCTGTAGCTCATTCTCAGTGGCTGGAGGCCCTGGTGCACCAATTCTCTCTATCTAATTCTTCCTCTCTGTAGCAGACAGCTTAAGGTTCACTGAGATGAACTTCCAGACCAGGCACAGTTATGGAGGAAGGGATATTTATTGAAGCCTACAGATCCAGGGGAAGTTCCATAAATGGCAGAAGAAGCTGGCCTGCCTTCATAGGACCAAGCAGAGAGAGAAAAGTACAAGCCAAAAGCAAAAGGCCACAACACACTTCAGGAGCTCCTGCTAGGAACACTTTGCATATCTTCAGGTTGAAATCTAAAACCCACCACTACACCTAAATATCCACCCAGTGACATTGCCTCCAGCCAGGTGGCTGCAGAATGCAAACTACTACAAACAATAAAGAACTGAATATATTGGGGGCCATCTATTCAAACTACCATACTCTCACTCTCTCTTTTTCTTTTCTCTGCCTCTGCTTGCAAATAAATAAAAATTTTCTAATATATCTACGATGGCATGTGGCCAGGCATGGTGGCACAAGACTTTAAACCCCAGCACTCAAGAGGCAGAGGTAGGAGAGTCACAGAGTTTGAAGCCTGCCTGATACTACAGAATGAATTCCAGGTTAACCTGACCTAGAGCAAGCCCTTACCTCATAAAGCAGAAACAAAACAACAACAACAAAAAGAGTATCTTCATTTTTTTGCTTTGCATCATGGTGCATCTTTTAATCACAGCACTAGGGAGTCGGAGGAAGGAGGATCATGGCAGTGAGCTTGAGGCCAGCCTGAGACTACAAAGTGAAGTCCAGATCAGCTTGGGATAGAGGGAAACCCTACCTCAATACCCTCCCCCACAAATTACAAGAGTATGTTAATTTTATTTGTGTTTCTCAGTAGAACCCAATATGTGACGAAGAAACTTGTTGCGTTTTGTGCCTATGAGCTTTGGAAAATGACTACTGGGAGATAGCACATGAGTATGCGAGGCTGTGGAAATTGTGAGTGACATGTCTCTGGGTGAAGGATAAAGAATGTGGGTGGCATCTGTCTGGGCACTGCTGTTATCAACTCACTTTACAAATTATTCAATATTTCCAGATAAGGCACTGGATTGGATTTTACTTTCCAAAATTTGCGACCATTTATCCAGAACCTCACCTCCTCACAAACGCATTAGCATCCATGGTTTTGATTTTTGTACAGCCTGAAGCATTTCTGGAACTTCAGATGTCTAGTAAATGTCTAGTATTTCAGAAATAAAATTAAACACACACACACACACACACATGCACACACAGAAACCCTAAGCTTTGAAGATGAGACACATTATACCAGCTTGCTTACTTAGTAATAGCCATGGGTCATTAAAGAATTTAACTTAAGGGCTGGAAAGATGGCTTAGCAGTTAAAGAACTTCCCTGTGAAGCCTAAGGACCCCAGTTCAATTGTACAGGACCCATGTAAGTCAGATGCACAAGGTGGTACATGAGTCTGGAATTCATTTGCAGTGCCTGGAAGCACTGGCATGCCCATTAAATCTCTATCTGCCTCTCTCTCCCTCTCAAATAAGTAAATAAATAAAAACAAAACAAGAAATAGACCATTTATTTCCTTGACAGGTAGAGCTTTGTCTAAATATTCGTAAGTGCCAATGTTAATGTGCTAGTTCTTTCTAAAAAACATCTTATTTATTTACTTAACAGAGAGAGAGAGAGAGAGAGAGAGAAAGAAAGAGAGAGAGAGAGAGAGAGAGAGAAAGAAAGAGAGAGCAAGACCGAGAATAGGCATCCCCAGGGCCTCCAATCACTGCAAATGAGACCTCTAGATGCATGTGCCATCTTGTGTATCTGGCTTGTGTGGTCACTGTGTAACTGAACCTGAGTCCTTAGGTTTTGCAGGCAAATGCCTTCACTGCTAAGCCATCTCCCCAGCCCCCTAATGTGACAGTTCTATCACAATGCACATGTGTGTGTTATTCTGCTGTTCTTTCCCTAAGTCTTCCTCACCAATATCCAGAAGGTCCATTCTTACCTTTCTGTGTCTCTCAGTTCCCTTCTACTTAGACAGAAATAAGAAAAAAATGGATGATAAAAACATAGACAAGAGGGGTGGAGAGATTGCTCAGTGGTTAAGGTGCTTTTCTGAATAGCTTAAGGACCCAGTTTGGATACCCCAGTACCCATGTAAAGGCAGATTCACAAGGTGGTGTGTGTGTCTGGAGCCTATTTGCAGTGAATGGAGGCTCTGGAGTGCCCATTCTCTCTCTCGCTCTCACACACAAATAAAATATTTAGGAAAAAGATTTTGAAAAAATAGGCATAAGTACATGAAGAAAATGTCTCCATACATGTCCTGTCAACTTGATTTTCCTTGAAAATGTTTACATAGGTAAGCCAGAACCACGAGGCATGTTAGAGAAGCATAATTAAATGGAAGCTAGAGAAATAAAAAGCCAATTAAGGGATGATGGACAGGGCATTACAGTGAATCAACTGTTTTTTTTTTTTTTTTGATGGAAAAAAAGAGCCATGGTTGATTTATTTTTATGAGAGAGAGAGAGAGAGAGAGAGAGAGAGAGAGAGAGAGAGAGAACTGGTGTGCCAGAGACTCAGCAACTGCAATCAAACTCCAGATGTTTGCGCCACCTAGCAGGCATTTGGGACCTTTCACTTGCCTCACCTTTCTGTGTCTGCCTTACATGGGATCTGGAGAGTCAAACAAGAGTTTTTAAGCTTCACAGGCAAGCATGTAACTTCTAAGCCATCTCTCCAACCCAAGAACCATGATTTAGAGAAGCACACCATGAGCTATAGGAGATAAAGAGACAAGATGAGGTCATAGAGGAAGAAAAAAAGCCCCTGTGTTTTCAGCCAAGAGGACTGAAGCTAAGTTGACACCAGGAGAGGGAGAGCGCTGAAACCCATGTGTGCAAGGGCTGCTGAAGTGAGAAACTGATAAATATTTGGCTAAGAAAATCCCGTGTCTCTTTGCCATTTTGTGGAAAGTGGGATACAGAGAGGTGTGCATTTGTGAGTATCTTCTTTATAAACAAATTCCAAAAGCAAAAATGTTACATCTTTGGGGCCTGGTAGTTCATTTCTTTAATCTCAGCATGCAGGAAGGAGAGGCATGAAGACTGCCATGAGTTCAAGGCCACCTTGAGACTACCTAGTGAATTTCCAGATCAGCCTGGGCTATAGCAGGACTCTACCTCAAAAAAAGTTACATCTGGTTCACTCCTTAGGATCTGCATCCATCTGAAAAAGAGAAGCAGATTCTCCAACGGAGAGTAAAGTTAGCACCAGACAAATGGGATAATCCCTTATTTTTATAGAGAATTTAATAGGCATAGGCCCAATTGTAGCCCACAGTTGGTGGTAGCAGAGTGGGCTCATGTTTAGATATGGTTCTGACTTGTTTCCCAGATCCAGCTATGGGTCCCAAACCACTGAGGGGATCAGTTAGCCAAATCAAGAGCAGTTGGTTTCCCATCATACCTCAAAAGGGCCCCAGCTGAAACTAAGAACTATTGGTGAAACAAGCAAGGGTACTGTTCTCTTCGTGAAATGGGTACCAGCACAAGGTTGAAGGAGATCGACACAGAGAACAATCAACTCCTACCATATCAGATATCTAGAGACCCAGATGCTCCCATCACCTCATCAGTGAAGCAGACCAAAAATGAACCCAACATGGCTCAGGGAAATTTTGAAGAAGAGGGGTCGGAAAGAATGTCAGAGCCATATGTTGGGTCATGATATGCAGAGACATTTCTCCTACTCATAACTGTGGGCCAACTCCACAATGTATGACCCATATACCTCAACAAGGAGGGGCCATGGGGAAGGGGTAGTCCATGGATGAGCCTAACAGTGGTACCAACTTGACTGTATTCACTGAGTACAAAAGTAATTAGTAAAAACAAAATTAATGAATTTTATAAAGGTTACATCTTTTTAAAAATATTATTTATTTATTTATTTATTTATTTATTTATTTATTTATTTATTAGAGAGAGAGAAAATGGGCACGCCAGGACCTCCAGCCACCAAAAGCAATTTCCAGATGCACTCACCATCTTGTGCATCTGGCTTTATGTGGGTACTGGGGAATTGAATCTGGGCCCTTAGACTTTGGAGGCAAGTGCCTTAAATGTTAAGCCTTCCCTCCAGCCCAGGATCTTTCTTAAGGTAGTGGAGGTGTGGGAGCTAAATTAGTCATCAAGCCATAGCTGTTATCAACTCCATATCCAATATCCTCAATCATCACTTGTTTGACCTCACATATAGGTAAAAAGGAATGGAATCTGGCTTTAGCTGAAATCATTCAAATGCATGTGGAATATCCAAATAAGATATAGCATATTGGCTGGAGAGAAGTTTCTGTAGTTAAGGCACTTGCCTGGGAAGAATAAGGAGCCAGGTTCAATTCCCTAGGATCCATGTAAAGCTGAATGTACAAGGTGGCACGTGCATCTGGACTTTGTTTGTAGTGGCTGGAGGTGCTGATGTGCCCATTTTCCTGTCTCTATCTGCTTCCTAATCTCTCTTCCTCTCTGACATATATATTTAAAAACAAACATAGAAAATGGATATCTTCTGGTATATATCATCCAAAACATTACTGGTATTTTAAGGGAAAATATGTACCTGAGTATTTGTGGTAGCAACAGTCACAGCCAATGAACATGGAAAGAAAATTGTATGTCAACAGATAAAGAAAAAGTGGCTTGGTTTGGGCTGGAGAGATGGGTTAGCAGTTAAGGTGCTTGCCTGAAGAGCCTAAGGACCCATGTTCAATAACCTAGATACCACTTTGCCAGATGTACACAGGTGAGGCAAACGCAAGATTGCACATGCCCACTATATGGTGCAAGTGTGTGGAGTTCAATCGCAGTGGCTGAGGCCCTGGCATGCCAATTCTTTGTCCTCTAAGAAAAGGTGGTTCATCAATGCACTCACCTCAACAGAAATTAAAAAAAACAGGTTGATGTACATCATGGGTGAGTGTTGAATGCATGAAGCCAAACACCAAATGTCATGCAGTGTTTTATTTCATTTATATAGATAATGTAAAATAGGTAAGTTCACTGAGACAGAAAGAACGTTTGGATATATACAAGTTAAAACAATATGGTAGCCAGGTGTGGTGGCGCAGACCTTTCATTCTAGCACAGGGGCGGCAGAGGTAGGAGGATTGTGGCTGTGAGTTCGAGGCCACCCTGAGAGTACATAATGAATTCCAGGTCAGCCTTACCAGAGTGAGACCCTAAGTAGAAAAGCTAGTAATTTGTAAAATAAAAATAAAATGAGACAGTCAATAGTGGCTTAGGGATGGAGGAGGAAAGTCTACGTTCTAGAGAGGACATCTACATAGTAACAATGGGTTTCTGAGAAGGTCTTTTTCAATGTCTTATTTATTAATATGAAATAGATGAAGAAGGAGAGAGATAAAATGTGTGTACCAAGGCCTACATTTGCTGCAAATGAACTCCAAACTCATGTGCCACTTCGTGCATCTGGCTTTACATGGGTACTGGGGAATCAAACCTTTGTTCTTTGGCTTTGCAGGCAAGCACCTTAACTGCTAAATCATCTCTGCCACCCTGAGAAGGTCTTTTGATGTTCATGTCACATACAACAACATAAAGTTATGAGACCATAGATGCTACTCCAGGTTTTCGGGTGTAGACGGATCACTTCTTCAAGAAAGAAATGAAGGAAACAGTATGTTTGTGGGCAGAAATGGATAGACCCTTGGGTGGGAAGTGTAAATCCTCTTTTTTTAAAAAAAATTATTTTCAAGGAGATAGAGAAGGAGTCAGATATAGACAGAATGAGTGCACCAGGGTGTCCAGACACTGCAAATGAACTCTAGACACATGCACTACCTTGTACATCTGCCTTTACATGGGTTCGGAGGAAGCAAACCTGGGTCCTTAGGGATGTTTGATGACTCATTTGTTAAGGCACTTGCCTGCAAAGCAGAAGGACCAGGTTTGATTCCACAATACCCATGTAAACCAGATGCACAAGGTGGCACATGCATCTGGAGTTCATTTGCAGAGGCCGAAGGTCCTGGTGTGCCCACCCTGACTCTTTCTCTCCTCCTATTTCTCTTTTCCTCTCTCTCAAATAAATAAAATAATTTAAAAAATAAAGATGAAAACAAATAAAATCAAAAACTCTGCATAAATGGCTCAGTTGGCAAAGTGTAAGCCACTACTGTATGAGGTCCTGAGTTCAAATCCCCAGAATCCATCCATGCAAATACATCGCATAGCACCTTATGCCTAAAATAAATAAAAACAATAAAACAAATAAAATACATTTTAAAACCCATTGCAAACATATGGCAGAAAGTTGAATGATAGGTAAAAGCACAAAATTACAATGCAAGAGTCCATACCTATGAAACGATGGAATAGATCCCATCCTTATTTTATGACAGCCAAGAATAAAAAGGAATAAGATGAAAGTGGCTTGGGAAAAATAACTTCAAATGGGGGCTGGAGTGATGGCTCAGCAGTTAAGTCACTTTCCTGTGAAGCCTAAGGACCCAAGTTCAATTCCCCGGTACACATACAAAGCCAAATGCACAAGGTGGGGCATGCATCTGGAGTTCATTTAAAGTGACTGGAGGCCATGGCATGCCCATTCTCTGTAACTGCATCTTTTCTCAAATAAATAAATTAAATCTTAATTTTAAAAGTCACAAGGAAACTATCATATACAATTAATTGTATATTAGCTATAACTAATACATAGTAATAATAATTAATATGCAGTAATAAAGAAAAATGAATAAAGTAAAGAAGGTGTCACATACAAGAACTGACTAAGAAAAGTTATTATTATTTTTTCTATTTTTTTTATTTTGGAGAGAAAAACAGAGAGCACATGCACAAGAGAGAGAGAATTGGCACACCAGGGCCTCAGCCATTGCAATTGAACTCTAGATGCTTGTGCCACCTAGTGGCCATGTACAACCTTCCTCTTGCCTCACCTTTGTGCATCTGGCTTACTAGGGATCTGGAGAGTCAAACATGGGCCCTTAGGCCATGAACACACAGTGATCCTCCTACCTCTGGCTCATGAGAGCTAGGGGTAAAGGCATACACTACCATGCCCACCTTCATTCTTTGGTGTGTGCAAATGTTCTATGGTCCTGACACCTCCAACATTCCATGGTCTACATTGCAACTTAGGGTTTACATTCAAAGATTCATACAGTTTAGCACTCAGGAGGCAGAGGTAGGTGGATCATCATGAGCTCAAGGCCACCCTGAGACTATATAGTGAATTCCAGGTCAGCTTTCATGATCCCCAACCCAGCAACACACAAGTAATGTGGCAAGGTTGGAATGAGAGCTGGCACCTCATGGAACATAGCTGTTATGGGTTCTGTATGCTGACAGTGGGGAGCAGAGAGACCATCTTCAAACACTGTTCCTTCAGATCTAATTCACATTTTTCAACTCTTGAGCCTTCAGTGGGTTCAGTCTTACAGTCAGGATATCTTGTTATCCCCATGATAACCAGAGTAGTTTCCTTAACTCCTTCCTTCCTTCCTTCCTTCCTTCCTTCCTTCCTTCCTTCCTTCCTTCCTTCCTTCCTTCCTTCCTTTCTTCCTTTTTTTGAGAGATAATGGGGGCACCAGGGCTTCTAGCTGCTGCAAACAAACTCCCGATGCATGCACCACCTAGTACATCTGGATTACCTGGGTGCTGAAGAATTGAACCTGGGTTCTTAGGCTTTGCAAGCAAGTGTTTTTACTGCTGAACCATTTCTCTGGCCCTTAAATTTTTCTGGTTTATTTATTTATTTACTCATTTATTTACAAGCACTGAAAAATAGAAAGAAAAAGAGAGAGAAAGAGTGAGAATGAGTATGCCAGGGCCTCTAACCACTGCAAACAAATGCCAGACACATGCACCACTTTGAATATCTGGCTTTATGAAGGTACTGGGAATTGAACCCAGGTCAGTAGGCTTTGCATGCAAGCACCTTAACCAATGAGCCATATCACCAGGCATGTTTTCTCCCTTTTATGCAGTCCAGAGTCCCATCCCATGGAATGGTACCACCCATAGTTAGGCTGAATCTTCCCACCTATTTTAGAAATTCCCTCATAAGCATGATTCAAGGATTTTGAGCATGGCAATTTAAGTCCCTTCAAGTTAACAACCACAAAAAAACCCAAATCAGTCCCCATTGTATGGTAAAGCTTTAATTTTATAGAAAGCTTATTATATATACACACAAATAATAAATAAATAAATAAACAAATAGACAAATTAATCCATATCTACTGAGTATTCCATTCATAGAGGCACACATGATATGGAAACAGCCATACCTCTTCAGGGGCACACATACACATTCAAGCACACTCATGAATACATATAACACACATGACCATGTATGACATAAATGAATATGTATAACACACACAAATATGTATAACACACATGAACATATATGACCCACATGAACATGTATAACACACATGAATGTGTATAACACCCATGAATATGTAAAACACACACAGATATGCATGCATACCCACATACATGTATATGCATTGACTATATATACATATATGGAATGCATACAACAACATACACATATAAGTGCCCACAGACCACAGACTTACATATGAATGTATACATATATATAAATGCATGCACTTGTATGCACATACCACACATAGGCAAATAGAGACTGACACATGTATCGATACACACCCATACATGCACCCCTCATACAAATATCAACACACATGCATGTACACACAGACACACACAATATACCACAGAAGCATGGTCCACACTTATAGTCCCATACACAGATATTTACACACACACATGAACACAAAAACACCCTTGTACCTAATTCACACACATACAAAATGGGATAATTTTTTACTATGAAAGCTGAATTTTACTTAAAACATGTTTTTCTTCTTCATTAGTTTAGTAATCAAAGTCAGCCAAAGGATCTATCAAATGTATTTTTTTTGTTTTAGATAAAGTAAGAGTGAGAGAGAATTGGCACACTAGGGTCTCAGCCACTGCAAAAGAATTCCAGCTACTTGCACCACCTAGTGGATATGTGCAACCTTACACTTGCCATACCTTTGTCTAACTTATGTGGAATCTGGGAAGTTGAACATTGGTTCCTAGGTTTCACAGGCAAGCACCTTAACCACTAAGACATCTCTCCAGCCCCAAATGTTTTTTTGTTTGTTCGTTTGTTTTGTTTTCTTAGTGTGGGAACTCAGTAAAATCCAAGTCATGTGGCACATGGGTGGGTGACAGCAGATGATGGAGAAAATGGCTAAATCGTGCATGATCCTCTCCTAAGACATGTTGGATGGGCAATATGGTCAGCTCAGCCATCCTATACACTATGGATCCTGAGCAGAAGCTGCCATCTGGCGCTCTCAATTTTTTTTTTAGCATAAAACTTATGCCTGTCTCTCAGTATGACAATCACCTTCTAGCAACTAAGAAGGAACCCCAATTTTCTAAACTGTATTTTCATCTCTCAGTCATTCCTTTACACACCTTTCATCCCCGAACTTAGGTGGTAAATTCTGGGTCAGCCTAGGCTGGAGCTCAAACCTACCTCAAAAACAAAAACAAAAATAAAAACAAAACCCTCCCCAGTCTGGTTCCCTGTGCAGTGGGAGGGTGAACACACAGCAGTCTGGAATGAGAATGAGTAGGCCAGACCCCTGTTGCCAGGTTCCTCCCCCCTCCCTGATCTGGGTTCCCTGTGCCTGTCAATGTGTGGGCGGGCATGGCAGTGTGCAGCAAGGAGGCCAGGCTCCTGTTCCTGGGATCTTCTCACCTCTCTGGTCTGGGTTCCCTGTGATGGTCTGTGAGCTGGAGGGCATGGCATGGAATAACTAGGCCAGATGCCTGTTCCCTGGCTCCTCCCAGTACCCTGGTCCTGGTAGATCCCATTGTACCTTGCTTGGGTAGGCCTGGTCCCTGTGTGAGCTGTAAAATCAGGACTTTTGTTCTGGTGTCCTGACTGGCCACTGGGTACCAACATCCCTGTTAACCTGATGCAGAAGGTGCATGGGTCAAAGCACAAAAACTTGCTTCCTCCTCAATAAAATAAAAAGTCTTCCTATAATGGGTAGACAACAATGCATAAAAGCCAACAAAAGTCAGAAAAAGGACAGATCGCCACCAAGAATGCCTAGTGTGACAATGGAAGCCTCCAATTAAATTCTAAAGAAATCAACAAAAAAAAAAAATCATTCACAAAATGAAAACACAACAACCAACAACACCCTGATCAAAAAAATAAATAAAATAACTGAACTGGAAGCAAACCATCAAGGAACCAGCAGTTGTATCAATGAAATTGAACAGAATGTTTTCTGGAGCATTCAGCTTTTGACAGTAAGCTCAACTTGATTGAAGAAAACATTAGAACGCTCCCAAGAGATATGAATTAATTGAAGGTAAGTCAAGAAATGGAAGCTTTCAACAACCAATTGATTAAGCTCAATGAAGACTGAACAAATGCAAGAATGAACTCCAGGAAGCACCAAGAAAATCAGAACTCGAAATTGTACCTCAAAAAAGAGATGGATATGATGCAAAGTAACACAACAGAAGACAAAAACCAAATAGATATTATAAAAACCTCTTTAGAACCCCTTACCAATAGAGTTACTCATGTGAAAGAAAGAACCTCTGATCTGGAACATAAGTCAGAAGGAATTGATTGGGAGGGCAAAAAACTTTGCTAAGTTCAAAAAATCAAGTGAGGAGTGATTTCAAGAGCAGTGTGGTGGACAGAGTGCTGGCCAAGACCGGAAAATTGTCCTTGGGAGTTGGCATGCCCCTGCAGCCCCGTGGAGATTATTGGCCACTGGACAGCAATGCAATTATATGAAATCATGGCTAGTTATATACCTGTAGCTACTCAAACATATCCTGTACTTGATGAAAAGGTCACTCAAGATACTTTGTACTGGAACAACTATAAGACTCCTGAACATATTAAGGAATTTGGTGCAGTGTCAAAAGTAGACTTTTCTCCCCAGCCTCCATATAACTATGCGGTCACAGTTTCCTCAAGAACTCATATTTATGGCCAATACTCCCAAGAACCTATAAAAATCTTTTCCCATTTTAAAGACACAGCATACTGTGCTACTTTTCGACATGATGTCCAATTGCTTGTAGCTGGTAGTGAAGATGGTAGAGTTCAGCTTCTTGATATACATGAGAGGGCTCCCCTCAGGCAGTTTGAAGACCATACAAAAGCAGTTCACACAGTAGACTTTACATTTGACAAATACAATGTGGTCTCTGGGGCTGATGATTATGTAGTTAAATTATGGGATATTCCAAATGCCAAAGAGATTCTGACATTCAAAGAACATTCTGACTATGTGTGGTGTGGATGTGCTAGTAAACTGATCTCTTTGTAACAGGGCAATACGATCATACTGTGAAGATGTTTGATGTGTGAACAAGTAAAAATGTTTTCTGTGTCAAGCATGGGCAGGCTGTGGACAGTGTCCTGCTTTTCCCCTCTGGAGGGTTTCTGGTATCTTCAGGAGTTCATTATGTTAAAGTCTGGGACATGTGTTAAAAGGAGGGTAGTTGCTTGTGTCTTTGAAAAATCATCACAGGGACTGTGACATGTTTATGTTTGAGCAGCTCAGGACAGAGGTTTCTCTCTCGCTCAATGGATAGGAAAGTCAAAGTGTACAGCACAGTGTCCTACAAAGTAGTGCACAGCTTCAATTGATTACACAGATTCAAGTTTAAGTCTTGCACTTGCTCATGAAGATGAGCCAATTGTTGTTGGATGACCAATGGGATAGTGAATGTTAAACATCAGAAATTTGAAACAAAGAAAGATTCTCTTCCAAGGAGAAGGAGGCCTGCATATCGAACTTCTATTAAAGGAAAATATTATATGAAGCATTGGGATGACATTTTTATCAACAGGCCAACAAAGAAGCACCTAGAATGGTATGACAAGGATCTGAAAAACTTTCGGATCTCAAAGGCTCTTGACAGAGCCCTTGAGCCTAACTGTGTAATAAAGACACCTGAGGTTACAGTGTCCATCATAAAGGAATTAAATCGAAGAGGAGTCCTTGCAAATGCTCTGGTAGGTCAGGATGAAAAGGAAATTACTCGTGTTCTTAATTTTTTGATAAGTAATCTGTCTCAGCCAAGATTGCCCCTGGTTTGATCAATGCTGCTGAAATAATTATTGATATATATCTGCCTGTGATTGGTCAGTCACAAGTAGTTGATAAAAAGTTTTTAGTACTTCAAGGACATATAGAAAAAGAGATGGATTACCAGAGAGAACTGCTAGAAACTTTGGGGACAATGGACATGCTTCTTGCCTCCCTGACAAACAATGAAAGCACTTGTGTGCTGGAACACACTCCTGTTGACTTTCTAGAGAGCAAGAAGATAGAGTCATAGTGTTTGCTTCTGGCTTGGAATAGGTTTGACTCCATTAACTATTGGTGAAAAAAAAAATCTCAACACATTAAGAAAGATAGCCAAATTAGTCAAACAAAAAAGAAAAGTCTCAAATTAACAAAATCAGAAATGAAAAAGGAGAGATCACAACAGACATCAAGGAAATTGGAAGAATCATCAGGGCATACTTCCAAAACCTCTACTCCACCATATTAAATAATACAGAATAAATGGTTGGATTCCTAGACACAAACCACCTACCAAGACTAACGTCAGAGCAGATTAATCTCCTAAACAAAACTGCCATATCCATGGAGACTGAAACGGTGTTAAAAAACCTCCCAAAAAAGAAAAGTTCATGACCAGATGGCTTCTCAGCTGAATTCTATCAAACCTTCACTGAAGAATTGAAACCAATTTTTCTAAAACTGTTCCACATAATCAGAGACCAGGGAATTCTCCCTTGACACCTTTTATGAAGCTAGCAACACCCTAATACCAAATGAGACAGATGCAACAAGAGAAGAAAACCATAAGTCTATATTTCTAATGAACTTAAATACACAGATCCTAAATAAAATTCTTGCAAACTGAATTTAACAACACATCATTATCCACCTTGAACAAGTAGGCTTCATCCCAGGGATTCAGGGATAGTTTAACATATGGAAATTGGTCAATGTAATACACCACTTTAATAAACATAACCATAAGAACCACATGATCATTTCAATTGATGCAGAGAATACCTTTGACAAAAAACACGGGATCATGATCAAAACATGGGAAAAATGGGAGCCCACTCTCACCAGTGCTCTTCAGCATAGTACCACTGCTGCAAATCAGTAGCTTTTCTATGTGCAAAGGACAAATATACCAGAAAGAAATCAGTGAGGCTTTCCCATTTTCAATATCAACAAAAAATCAAATACCTTGGAAAAACATAAACCAAGAATGTTAAAGACCTATATAATGAGAACATAAAAACATTCAAGAAATAAATAGAGGAGGAGATCAGAAGATGAAAAGTCTCCAATGCTCCTGGATAAGTAGAATTAATATTGTGAAAATGGCAATTCTACCAAAAGCAATACACATATTTAACACAATACCAATAAAAATATCAGCACCATTCTTCACAGAGATTAAAAAAATGATCTCAAAATTCATATAGAATGGCAGAAGGCTTCAGATATCTAAACAACCTCAGCAAAAAATAAAATAAAAAAAAAACTGATCTATAGCTATATTGCAAAGTCATAATGACAAAAACAGCATGGTAGTGGAACAAAAATAGAAACATAGACCAATGGAACAGAATTGAAGACCTAGGCCTTGGGTGAAGTAACTACAGCTGTTTGATCTTTGACAAAGGTTCCAATAATGTAGACTAGAGAAAAGACAGACAGCATTTTCAACAAATGGTGTTGGACAAATTGTATGACCATAGGTAGAAAAACGAAATTAGACCCACTCACTTTGCCGTACACAAAAATCAAGTCCAAGTGGATTAAAGACCTTAATATAAGTCTTGAAATTCCTCAACTACTGCAAGAAAAAAAAATTGGAGGCACTCTATGATATAGAACTGGGAAAAGACTATCTAAAGAAAACCCCAGTAGCCCAAGAAATTAAACAAGCACTCAACCAATGGGATCTCATGAAGCTGAAAAGATTTTGCACAGACACACCAGGAGCAGAGCCAGTAGGTTACCCAATGAATGGGAGAAAATCTTTTCCAGCTACACCACTGACAGAAACCTAGTATCTAGAATCTACAAAGAATTAAAAAAAAAAAAACCTAAACAATAAAAAATCAAACAACGCATTCCAAAAGTGGGGCAGAGAACTAGATAGGGTGTTTCAGAGGAAGAATTACAAATGGCTAACACACACTTAAGAAAATGTTCAACATCCTTAACCACTAATGAAATGCAAATTAAAACGGATATGAAATTCCACCTTACCCCAGTAAGGATAGAAAACTTAAAACAAAATCAAATGAAAACAAATGCTGTCTAGGATGGGGAGAAATAGGAATACTCATTCACTGTTGGTGGGAATATAAACTGGTACAACCACTGTGGAAATCAATATGGAGACTCCTGAAAAGGATGAATATACAGTTATCAACAGACTCTGTTATTCCTTTACTGGGCATTTACTCTAAAAGCTCCACATCTCAGTTCAGATATATTTGCTCAAACAAGTTTATAGCTACTTAGTTCGTAATAGCTAAAAATTGGAATCAACCCAGTTGCCCATCATTGGATGAATGGATAACCAAGATGTGGTATATCTACATGATTGAATTCTACACAGAATTAAGAAAAAAAAATTGACACAATGAAATCTGTTGAAAAATGGTCAAACTTGGAACAGATCATTCTAAGTGAATTCACACGATCACAGAAAGAATCATTTCATGATCTCATTCATCTGTGGTTCCTGACCTGGATCAGCCTGAGTGGCTGACATACCTGAATAGCATCTTGAGGCTTGGACAACAGGGAGAGTAGGGCTTGTGGGAAGGGCGGGAGGGGAACACAAAACTGAAAACAATTTGAACTGTTACCATAGAATCGTATGTTCTGGAAGGCAGACTAAAAGGTGGAACTATCAAGAGGATCTTAGGGGGAGCACATGAACCAAAGGGCCCTGGAAAGGGTGAGACAAAACCTAACCTTAAATTTCCTTGTTTCTTTTTCTTCTCTCTCTTTCTATTTTTGTCTTTTCCCTTGGTGCTGGCCTGTAATTCCCTGTACCAGTATGTGGTTTACATCCATAATGAGCTGTTGATCACAGAGACTTACTAGGTCTTGAAAAACAAATAAGACACAATTCTGTCAGAGCACTTGCTTCCCCATCAGAGATTAATGGTTAGACTTACTGCTGAAGACACCCTATGTTGTCAGCACAGACCATCAAGAGACCTGGTTGGAATCTAGAAGAGAGCCAGTTCCAAGACACTTATCCCATCTAGTGCTAGAAGGTGCTACATGAGCTATGGGGGAAAGTGGCTAAAATCTATCCAAGCAACTCAAAATCTAAGCAACTCAGAAACAAATAATGTGACATGATACTCACACAAGAGCAATACTAGCCCACTGCCATGGTGAGTAAGCATCTGCTCTTGGATTAGCTAACAGATCTGCTCAGTGGAAAGGAAACCATATCTGGAACTGGAAAACAAGTCAGAATCATATGCAGATAATGATTCTACTTTCCATTGTCAAGTTTCTACTAATCTTGGGCTATAAGAGGGTCTACCCACTTTAAATTCTCTCTAAATTAATAATGGTTATCCATTTAACCTGTGCTGACTTTACTTTCTGTTGGAGAATCTGCTTCTCTTTTTAAGATGAGAAGTGGACCTGAGGAGATAAATGACCCAGTCCACTCTACCCCAGCCCCAGCTGAAGCCACAGAGGAACTGGGGAAATGAGCAAGAGTGTTGCTTTCCTTTGAATCTGATATCAGCACAAGGGTGAAGGAGATAGACACTGAAGACACTCATACCTACCAAACCACGGATACAGAGGCTCCTAAGCTCCCATTGCTGAAGTAGAATTTAAATGATCCCAGCATGGCTCAGGGAATTTTGTGGAAGAGGGGGTGGAAGCCTGCCTCTTCCTGCACCCCCATAATGCATGACCCACAATCCCATGAAGTTCACCTGCATCCTCAATGAGAAAGGCCTCTTCAGAAAAGGGGCAGGGAGGAGGGAAAGGATGGTGCCAACATGTTTTGTTTACATACTAAATATGTGCATATCTAATAAAATTTTAAAAAGATAAAACAAATAATAACAATCACAATAATAACTTGGGAATAATGGTTGTGTTTCACTGCTTGAGAGGTAGTTGGTAAATTATCATTGAAACAAATCTCTTACCTTGTGTAAGAGATTTTCTTTTAATAACTTAGTATCAGGTAATTTTAGGGAGGTGGAAAAATGATACAGGAACCACAGTGAAGGTCATCTAGTCATATTTCAAGAAATGCTGAATGCATGAGGGAAAAATAAACTATTCAAACCTGAGTGCAAAATCATGAAATTATTATGCACAAGAAAAAGTCATTCTGTATCCAGGAAAAGCAGGATACCTCACACCTATTTCTTTTGCAAGAGAGAAAAGGAAATTTATGTTCAGTGTATACCGTTTTATTTTTTTAATTCGTTTTTTCAATATTTTATTTACTTATTTGAATGAGAGAGAGAGATAGACAGACAGATATATTGAGAGAATGATTGTGTCAGGGCTTCCAGCCAATACAAACAAATTCCAGACATGTGCACCACCTTTGGCATCTGGCTTTACATGGGTCCTGTGGAATCAAACCAAGGTCCGAGACTTTGCAAGCAAGTGACTTAACGGCTCATTACATGTATTTATTAATAAAGCTTAGGAAATTATCACCATGACTCTGAACATGTGTGATTAAACCAATTTAAATCTTATTCATTGGTTCTAAAATTTCTAGTTTGAAAGCTTGAGAGGTAGCTTGTGAAATGGTTATTACCCTTGTCAACCTGACATGATGGAGAATCACCATGGAAACAAATATCTCATCCTGGAAGCAATTTAGATTGATTAGCTTAATGGGGATGGGAAAACACACCTTAACTTTGGGAGAATAGAAGAAACAAAATGAGGAGTATAAAACAGGAGAAGAGGCTGGAGACATGGCTTAGCAGTTAAGACACTTGCCTTTGAAAATAAGGACCCAGATTTGATTCCCCAGGACCCATACCCATGTAAGCCTGATGCATGTATCTGGAGTTTGTTTGCAGTGGCTGGAAGCCCTGGTGCATCCATTCTCTCTCTCATAAATAAAATAAAAAGGGGAAGTTTTTCTAAGAAAAATCATTAATCAAATAGTGGAGGTATGTACATCATCCCACCAGTGGGAAGGTAAAGATCCGTGGAATTTGACTCGCCAGAGAGTCTAGCCAAAATTGGTGAGCTCTGAGTGAGAGAATCTGTTTCCAAAATAAATGTCAGGTGTGGTGCAGCATGCCTTTAATTCCAGCACTAGTGAGGCAGAGGTAGGAGGACCAACCTGGGCTAGGGCTAGAGCAAAAGCCTACCTCAAAATAGCAAAACAAAAAATATTTAAGGTGGAGAACAAATGAGGGACATAGCTGATATTGTCTTCAAGACTCCCTGTGCATATGCACATGTGCACACACACACACACACACAAACACATGAACCCAAATGCATAGAAACACACACACATATACAAAAGAAAGAAGCTAAAATGGGTCTCTTTCTCTTCCTTTTCATGCATATTTTTCTGGTCCTTTTTTAAAAAATTATTTGCAAGCAGAGACAGAATGGGCACAGCTTCTAGCACTGTAAACAAACTCCAGATGCATTCACCACCTTTACTTTTGGCTTACGTGGGTGCTGGAGAATTGAACCTGTGTCTTTTGACTTTGCATGCAAATGCCTTAGCCCTCTTTTCCAATATTGCTCCTTTTATTTCTGCTATTCTTTCTTGCCTTTGCTGACCTCTATTCCCCCTCTTCTGCTTTTCGCCTTCCTCCTTATTCCTCCTCATCCTTGCTCTCCTCTCTCTCCACCTCTTTTTCCTCCTACATTTCTTTTTCTATTTGTCTTCCTCCTCCTCTTCTTGGTTCTCTTCCTAAATTCATTCTACAATTCCTCTTCCTCCTCATCCTTTCTTTATTTTTTTTCCTCTTCTTTCTCCTCTTCCACTTCCTGCTTCTCTTCCTAAAACTGGTCTTTCTCCAATTCCTCCTCCGCTTTGTTTTATTTATTTATGTATTTATTTATTTATCAGAGAGAGACAAACACATAACACAGAGGCAGGTTGAGAGAGGATGGGCACACTACAGCCTATAGCCTCTCTAAACGAACTCAGACACACGCACCACCTTGGTTTATGTGGGTACTGGGGAATTGAATCTTTTGGCTTTGCAGACAAACGCCTCAACCACTAAGCCAGGCCTCCAGCCCCCCACCTGCTACTCCCATGACTCCATTTATTCTCTCCATCTTCTCCCTGATTCTCTTTCACTTTCTCATTATCTTCCTAACACTGGTCCTTCTCCAATTCCTACACCTCTTTACCTTCACTTCTCTTCCACTTCCTACTTCTCTTCCTAAAACTGGTCTTTCTCCAATTCTTCCTCTTCTTTGTCCTCTCTTTTCATTTCCTCTGCATCTCCTCCTTCTTCCACATCCCACTCTTCTTCCTCTTTCTCTTCCATTTTTCCTCCTCCTCCACTTCTTTTTTCTTCATTTTTCTCTTCTCTTCTTTTTTTCTCCTTTCTCCTTCTCCTTTCCCCCCATGATCCTAATCATCTCTTCCTTTTATTCTTTTTCTGCTCCTTCTCTTACTCTCTCTCTTCCTCCATTTTCTTCACTTCTCCTTTTTTTATCTTCTTCCTCCTACTCTTTCTTGTCTTTCTCTTCCTCCTTGTTTTCATTTCCATCCTCCTCTTGCTTTTCCTCTTCTTATTCCTTTTGCTTCCCCCTTTCCTGCTCTTTTTCCCTCCCCTCTTCCTGTTCCTGTCTTCCTTTCACTGTCCCTTCTAAGCTTGCTTTGCCTTCTTTCTCGTCTGCTTTTCTCCTCCAACTCCATAGGTTCTCTTGCAAATGTGATTCTGTCTCTGAATTTTCTCTCCCACCTCGGCCATCAGCCCAGACACTGACCATCACATCCATCTTTCTGTCCATGACAGGGTCACTCACCTCTCACCTGCTCCTCTCACAACCTACACAACCCATCCCCTCATTGCCCCTCGCCTTCACCAAAATCATCTCATCTATCTGTCCCCTATTGCTCGACTTGTCATTTGTTCCTTAAGGTGCTAGGCTCAAAAATGTCAGGTTCAATTCTCTAGGACCCACGTAAATCCAGATGCACAAGGTGGTACATGTGTCTAGAGTTCATTTGCAGTGTCTGGCGGCCCTGGCACACCCATTCTCTGTCTCTAACTCTCTCTCTGGCTCTTTCTCACTCTCCACATATATACATATATGGAAATCACTTTTTATAATATTAGGGATCATTTGTAATTGTCAGATACCTTTTAAAAATTACCTTAATTTATCACTTTTATTAAAAAAGTTTTATTTTAAATAAAGTTGAATACATTTGCCGCTCCTGTTGTTTGTATAACTCTAGAATGTTCTAGACATTGAATGTTTTTTTAATTTTTTTTATTTGTTTTTATTTATTTATTTGAGAGCAGCCGACACAGAGAGAAAGACAGATAGAGGGAGAGAGAGAGAATGGGCGCGCCAGGGCTTCCAGCCTCTGCAAACCAACTCCAGACGCGTGCGCCCCCTTGTGCATCTGGCTAACGTGGGACCTGGGGAACCGAGCCTCAACCGGGGTCCTTAGGCTTCACAGGCAAGCGCTTAACTGCTAAGCCATCTCTCCAGCCCTTGATTGACTTTTCATTCACTGTCCAAGTGTTCAGCATTTTTTCCTGTGCTGTGGCAAGATATATTAACATTGTATCCCATGTTAATGAGTACCTGAACTCAGGTCTTCATACTTTGACAAGTGAATGATCCATTGAACCACCATCCCCACACAGGCATGTATTATTATTATTACTGTTATTATTAAAGATTATCAAACATTATAATTATCATTAATGATGACCACTAATTTACCAAAAACGTCCAAAAGGAAGACTTGAACAATTATTTTCTAAAAAACTATTCTGACTTATTTGAGAGAAAACAGCACAGCCTTGTGCCATTCCAGCCATGTGCACTACTTTTTGTGTGTAGTTTTATGTGAGTGCTAAGGAATTGAACCAGGCCTGGCAGGCTTTACAAGCAAGTGCCATTAACCATGGAGCAATCCTCCCAGTCTCTCCTCACTATAAATTTTATATTCAAGTGAACTAAGTACCTGCCTCTAAGTATTAACAGGATTTCAAAGGTCAGGCATGGGCCTGGCATTTGAGTGAACCATATACTAAAAGCCATGTGGATGACTAATATTTTAATGGATGCTTTTCCAAGTGAAGGAATGAGTTGAAAGCCTTTAATTAAATAACAGGGGACTGAGTTCAAACTGTGGCATTGTTCCTTCCCAGATGAAGAAAGTGTGACTTCTTTTCTAGGAGAATTTCCAGCAGTCATGGGAGTCAGAGGTACTTCTCAGAGAAGCAATTACAGAGAAAATACTAACAGATCACCAAGGGAGAAGAAAGCTACCAATACCCTAAAGAAGAAGGGAAATCCCCACAGTTGTTTGATGTACTTTGACGAGGACATGGTGGGGGTGCACACCTTTCATCCCAGCACTGGGAAGGTAGAGGTAGGAGAGTCATACCAGCCTGAGACTACAGATTGACGGCCAAGTCAGGATGGGCTAGAATGAGATCCTACATTGACAAACAAATAAACAAACAAGAACAAGGGCAAAGAATCTTCAGGGACCCTGTAGGCATTTTTTTTCCTCCTCTCTCTTGTTTGCGAGATGTTCTGATTAATGTGCACCAGGCTGGCCTTGTATTCACAGCCCTCCTGCTTCAGCCTCTCTACTGTAGGGATACAAGTGCCTGCATCACCATTCCTGGCTACAGGTGTCCCTTGGGTGGGAGGGGAGCTAGAAGTTTAACCCTTTGTCTTATTTTTGCTCTTTTCAGAAAACAGGAAGGCAAGGTCTCACTGTAGCCCAGGTAGAAACAGAATTTGCTCTACAGAAAAAGTTTGGATTCAAACTCACAGCACTCCTTCTGAATCAGCCTTTATGAATGCTTAAAGTTGTGAGCCAGGGCTGGAGAGATGGTTTAGTGGTTCAGGCACTTGCTTGAGAGGCCTATGGACCCATATGTGACTCTCCAGATCCCACATTAGCCAGACAAAGGTGAGGCAAGCACAGGGTCTCACATGCCCACTGGGTGGCATAAATCTCTGAAGTTCAAGGCCCTGGCATGCCAATTTCTCTCTTTCCGTGTGTGTCCTCCCTTTTACTTTCTCCAAAATAAAAATAAATTAAAAAACACAAAGCAATTATATTGAATGATGCAATTAAAAAACTGACACTCCAGGGCTGGAGAGATGGCTTAGCAGTTAAACGCTTACCTGTGAAGCCTAAGGACCCAGGTTCAAGGCTGCATCCCCCAGGACCCATATTAGCCAGATGCACAAGAGGGCACAGGCATCTGGAGTTCATTTGCAGTGGCTGGAGGCCATGGCATACCCATTCTCTCTATATCTGCCTCTTTCTCTCTCTGTCTCTGTCTGTTGCTCTCAAATAAATAAATAAATAAATAAATAAATAAATAATTTAAAAAATACTTTAAAAAAACTGACATTCCAAAGACTATGGTTTGAAAACTAAATACTCTAGAATATTCAAACATATTTAAATTTATTTCTGATTTGATTATCATATAAGTGGCATCCAATGAGTGAATGGGAAATTGAAAGAGGCATACGAAGAAAATGAAAAGTAGGAGGAAGAAAAAGAGAACAAGGAGCAGTGGAAAGAAATGATGAAGCAGAAGGATGAGTACAATGGGGAAGATGAATTCATGTGTGTTTTATTTTTGTAAGGAGATAGAGAGCAAGAGATAAGAGGGAGATAAAGAGACAGACAGAGGCACCAGGGCCTCCAGCCACTGCAAATGAACTCCAGACTCATGTGCCACCTCATGCATCTAGCTTTATGTGGGTCCTGGGGAATCAAACCTGAGTTCTTAGGCTTTGCAGGCAAGCACTTTAACCCCTGATCCATCAGTACAGCCCACATTCAGATTTCTGTTTTGATGTCTCAAAGGAAGGATCTGTGGAAGCTTGTGGGGAACCAAAGATAAATAAATATCTTGCCAGGAGCACACACTTAGTCTCTCAGGCCAATGACAATTATAGGCAAGCAAAAATTCCAAGAATGTTACAGGTTTGTTGGCCCACATGTTAATAGAAACTGATGGAGCTGTAAAAGGTGGGTGGTGGCTTCTTTGCATCCAGAAATCATCCTGTTTTCTTTTTCCTTGTCCTATATATAATGATTATCTCAATACTGGATCCTATCTCTTTTTCACAACTATGGCTGCTAACACAGGAATCAACTCAGGTAATCCTACACTCTGTGATCTGAGGGATACAACAGATTTCCCTTGCTGTTTCTTGGATCATGCTATTTACTTTTTAAATTTTATTTATCTATATATGAGAGCGAGAGAGAATGAAAATGGGTAATACAGGACCTCCAGCCACTGCAAATGAACTTCAGATACATGCACCATCTTGTGCATCTGGCTTATTTGGGTCCTGAGGAACTGAACCTGAGCTCTTAGGCTTTGCAGGCAAGTGTCTTAACTACTGAGCCATCTCTCTATCCCACTGTTTACTTTTCTTATTTTTACATGACCATAGAACTCTGTTAGAGGGCTGGGGCTATAGCTCTGTTAGAAAAGGGCATGCCTAGCTCACACAGAGACACATAGTACATATACCTTGTATGATAACACTCTTAGTATTTGAGTGGCAGAGGCAAGAGGATCGGAAGTTTGAGGTCATTCTGTACTACATAGCAAGTTCAAGGACAGCTTATGTCACATATTGCTTGGGGCTTCTCAAAGGCCCTGTTTGACTTCACAGTGGCCTCTGCAGGCCACACTGTGACTGGTATATAAATTCCTTTCCAAATATCACTTGTCATTTTGCTCCAACCAGAATCCATCCTTCAAGACTAGAGGTAGTGGCACACACCTTTAATTCCAGCACTCGGGAACACAGGTAGGAAGATTGTGGCCATGAGTTCAAGGCAAGCCTGAGACTGCATAGTGGATTTCAGCACAGCTCAGGCTAGAGCAAGACCCTACCTTGAAAAAACAAAAATATACAGCATAATCCATCTTTCTTCAGGAAGCCTAGAGCTTGTGGAATCTGTCACTCTCTCGTTGGGGCACTTGTAATTCTGCCCAGGACTTTGACATGTGCTCCTTACTCTAAGCTTCTATAGCTGTGTGGTCTCAACATTATTCTTTTTGCGGGGCAGAGGGATTTGAGGTAGGGTTTCACTCTATCCTAGGCTGACTTGGAATTCAATCTGTGGTCTCAGTCTGGCCTCAAAATCATGGTGCTGATCCTTCTGTCTCAGCCTCCCAAAGCCAGGGCTGGATTAAAAGTATTGGCATCCTCTTGTGCACCTACTAAAAGGTTAAAATAGGGTCATCCCATGGGACAGCCAGAACACTCACCTGCTACAACCTCCCAAGTGGTGATTACAGGCATATACCACTACACCCAGCAAAAAACTTTGTCTTTAAAAATGGGGGGGGGGGGCTGGAGAAATGGTTTAGCGGTTAATGTGCTTGTCTGCATAGTCAAAGGACGCAGGATCTATTTCCCAGGACCCACATGAAGCCATATGCATAAGTTGGCATATACATATGGAGTTCATTTGCAGTGGTTTGAAGCCCTGGCATGCCCATTCTCTTTCTCTCTCTCTCTCTCTGTCTCTCTCTCTCCCTCTCCCTCTCCCTCTCCCTCCCTCCCTCCCTCTCTCTCTCTCTCTCTCTCTATCTATCTATCTATATATATATCCCTTCCCCTTCAAGTAAATAAATAAATAAAATATTAAAAATACTTATTTTCCTGGGATGATGGTGGATGCCTTTTATTTGAGCACATGAGAACAAAGGTGCTGTAGTCAGGTTTGCAATTCTTGTAGAAATCATCCAACCAAGAACAGCTTGTGGGAAAAAGGGTTTATTTTGGCTTACAGGCTCAAAGAAGGACCTCCATGATGGCAGGGAAAACTATGGCATGAGCATAGGGTGGACATCACCCCCTGGCCAACACAAGATGGGTAATAGCAACAGGAGAGTGTGCTAAACACTGGCATGGGGAAACTGGCTATAACACCCACAAGCCTGCCCCCAACAGTACATTGCCTCCAGAAGATGTTAATTCTCAAATATCCATCAGCTGGGAACCTAGCATTCAGAACACTGAAGTGTATGGGGTAAACCTGACTCAAACCACATTCCTCCCTTGACCCCCATAAACTGATAACCATGCATGATGTAAAATGCAGTGCATTCATACAACTTTAAAAGTCCCCAAGTTTTTATCAATTCCAATGATGTTCATACATCCCCATAGTCCAAAAACTTCTAACTGAGCCATAATACCAAAAATAAAAAACCCTCAAAAAACACATAATGGCACAGAATAAGCATTCACAGTAAAAAAACAAAAAAAAAAGAAAACAAACATGGCATTAAACATTGCAAAGAAATACTCAAGCAATACATGATTCAAACACCAAACTCTGTAGCTCCAAGTCCAACAACTCTAGCCAGTGATAAGTCTCTAATTTTAAACAACAACAACTCTCTGGAGTTCCAATTCCATCCCGCAAGCTAGGCTACTCATGGTCCTGGAAAACTTCATCTGGGGCCAGCATCTCCACCCAGGTCTCCACTGCAAGCCACGCTTCATCCTCACAACCCAGGTGGTCTCCATGCAGGCATCCAGCAAACCCGCTTCACATGCCCATGGCCATTTCCAAAACACAAGACCGTGTTACAAACTCAATGACCCTATTTCTTGCATTTCTTATACTCTACAATACCAGGTAGGGTATGAGAAGCTTGTGGGGGAAAAAAGAGGTTTATTTTGGCTTACAAGCTCAAGGCGGAAGCTCTACGATGTCAGGGGAAAATGATGGCATGAGTAGAGGGTGGACATCACCCCTGGCCAACATAAGGTGGACAATAGCAACAGGAGAGTGTGCAAACACTGGCATGGGGAAAGCGGCTATAATACCTGTGGTGGTCTGATTCAGGTGTCCCCCATAAACATAGGTGTTCCGAATGCTAGGTTCCCAGCTGATGGAGATTTGGGAATTAACACTGCCTGGAGGCAGTGTATTGTTGGGGGCAGGCTTATGGGTGTTATAGCCAGTTTCCCCATGCCAGTGTTGGGCACACTCTCCTGTTGCTATGGTCCACCTTACGTTAACCAGCAGGTGATGTCCAACCTCTGCTCATGCCAATTATCATATATATATATCAATGGCATATATATTAAAAAGGGAAATTAACCATCACAAGTTATAAAGGGACAAATAGTCCTCTCCCTGCACTGAACCCAGAAAGAACAATTCAACAGGAAACCTTTTAATAGTCAATTGGGCATACAGTACCTACCAACATTACTACTCTTCCCACCACAGATAAAAAACAGTAATGAAGTCTGTGTCAATGATTATAATAGTTAAATGAGAGAAAAAAAAAACTCTCAACATTAATGTATAAACCAGGATTAATGAAAGAAGAAGTTAGGGACAAATACAGCAGGATTTTATAACAGTATATTTAGGGCTGAAGGGAGTGTTCAGTGATTATTGTACTTGCCTGATAAGCCAAAGGACCCAGGTTCCATTCCTCAGGACCCATGTAAGCCAGATGCACAAGGTGGCTTATGCATCTGGAGTTTGTTTGCAGTGGCTGGAAGCCCTGGTGTGCCCATTTGCTCTGTCTCTTTCTCTCTGTGTGCCTCTCTTTCTCTCTCTCCCTCAGATAAACAAATAAAAATTTAAAGTATATTTAGTTTCTTTGCATGGATTTTTGGGCATCTCTTGAGATGGTTGGTAAAACTGAAGTGGGAAGAATCAATTGTGAAGTTGCCTGAAGACATAAAAGGTGCTGAACTGAGTAGTAAGCCTGTCAATTACAGGCTGAGTAAGTAGAACAATGAAGTTTACAAGGGACCACTGTCAACTGAGACCACTAAAATCATTTCCCCCCTGACAGTGTTCTCAGATCAAAAATCAACATTTTAAAGGCTTCCCAGCTTTGCTGGCCATGGTGGTGCAGACATTTCATCCTAGCACTTAGGAAGCAGAGGTAGGAGAATCATGACCATGAGTTCAAGGCTAGCCCGAGATTATATAATGAATTCCAGGTCAGCATGGGCTAGAGCAAGACCATACCTTCGAAAAAGAAACAAACCCACACAAAAAAATGACTTTTCAGTAATGAAAGAGTAAGAGGTTGGGAAGAGCTTACATTAGAAATGGAGAATTTAGTCAAGATAAAACAATAATGATTATGGCTGCAATAATAATAATAATAAAGATGATGATAATAAAGCACTCATGATATGTTTCTCACAAATTAAGGAAATTTTTTTTTTTTTTTTTTTTTTTTTGGTTTTCGAGATAGGGTCTCACTGTTGCTCAGGCCGACCTGGAATTCACTACATAGTATCAGGGTGGCCTTGAACTCATGGAGATCCTCTTACCTTTGCCTCCCAAGTGCTGGGATTAAAGGCGTGCACCACCATGCCCGGTAGGAATTTTTTTTTTTTAAAGCAGGGCTTACAGATTGCTTAGTAGTTAAGCACATGCATGTGAAGCCAAAGGACCCAGGTTAGATTCCCTAGTATCCATGTTATACAGATGCATAAGTTGGTGCATGTGTCTGGAGTTCATTTGCAGTGGCTGGAGGCCCTGGCGTGCCGATTCTCTCTCTCTCTCTCTCTCTCTCTCTCTCTCTCTCTCTCTCTCTCTCTCTCTCTGACTCTTTCTCTCTCTGTTGCGCTCAACTAAATAATAAAAATGAAAACAGCGTTTAGAAAAGCAAAATCCATCCGTCAACCAGCCTATCACATCTTCTGGGATAATTGCAGTGATTTGTGATACCTCAAAATTCTGTGTTTAGACATGTGAACTTGAAAGTTTAGAGGGAAAAAGTAGTGAATGAAAGTAGGAGGGAAAGATGTCAGAGAAAGTATATGAAACATTAGAGAAAAATAATACATGTCAAGTTTACTAATGCATAAGGGGAGAGAAAAAGAATGTTAAAGAGATTTAAGTGGGCTGGAGAGATGGCTCAGTAGCTAAGGCATTTGTTGTTTCTGAAGTCTAATTAAAGGGGTTCAATTCCCCGGTACCATTGTAAAACCAGATTCACAAGGTGTAACATGTGTCTGGAGTCCCTTTGCAGCAGATGGAGGATCTGCAATGCCCATTCTATCTCTCTCTATATATATACATCTTTCAAGTAGGTAAATATTTTTTAATTTAATTTATTAGTTTTCTTTTCAGCAAATACAGACACTTTGGTACCATTGTTTAGGCTCATCCATGATCTACCCCCTCCCAATGGACCCTTCTTGTTGATGTAAATGGGTCGTGCATTGTGGAGTTAGCCCACAGTTATTGGTACGATAAATGTCTCTGCATATCATGACCCAACATGTGACTCTTAAAAAGGTCTAATTAAGAAAGTATAGCTACAACATCATAATAAAACTATGAAGCATGTAAGAGTATGTATATATTTATTATATATATATACATATTCTATGTATATAGAAAGCACAAAATATAAAGATAATAAAATATAAAACACCACAGGAATTAAAGGGTAGCATTCATAGAAATGACAGACTTCAGACTAAAAGTAATTTCAGAAACAAAGAAACAGAAAAGGTCCAATCATACAAATTATATATTGCAGCTTGCCGCAAATTCACTGTAATCTATATACTACATTGATTATCTCTAGCCCAAACATCCAAAATAAAAAACAACCCAAAATCAAAAACACTTTAAGCAACATGAGGCATTAAGAAAAAAATATCCACAAAATGAAACATGGTTTGATGCACAAATTATTTGAAATGCCTGTAAAACTATTTTCATGTTATGCATATAAAAATCAAATTAAAATTTTTAGATTCCAGTCCTACTGCCAGGATATATCATTGTATAAATATATACAAATACTCTTGTATCTGAAAAAAATACCCCAAATTCAAAAGACTTTAGGACTTATATAATTTTTAATAAGGGATATACATTTGGAAAAGGGTGTATGTTTCTGTGAATAGCTGCCAAACTCAGAAAGAAACCTAACAAAATACAATACCCTTCTGGGCATTATGGTGCATGCTTTTAATCCCAGCACTGGAGAAGCAGAGATAGGAGGATCAAGGCCATGAGTTCGAGGCCAGCCTGAGACTACATAGTGAATTCCAGGTCAGCATGCATGGACTAGAGTGACACCCTACCACAGAATACAAAAAAAAAAAAAAAAAGAAAGAAAGAAAAGAAAACAGCTATACCACTCATAAATAATACTTTACAAAAACTGCACGAGGGCTGCACGAGGGCTGCAGAGGTGGCCCTGTGGACAAAGGCACTTACTTGGCAGCTGTGAGTTCAATTCCTGACCTTCCATGGATATACAGACACTAAGTTGCACCTCTGTTTCTGATCTCAGTTTTTCACAAGAGCAGTGAGAGGTGGGATCAGGAGAATTCCAAAGATCATGGTCCCCATAGGGTAATAAAAAACCAGAAGTAGACTGGAGAGATGGCTTATCAGTAAAGGAGCTTGCGTGCAAAGTCAAAGGACCCAGGTTCAATTCCCCAGTACTCACATGAAGACAGCTGGACAAGGTGGCACATATTTCTGGAGGTTGTTTGCAGTGATTAGAGGCCCTGGGGTGTCTATTTTCTCTCTCATTCTCTCTCAAATAAATAAATACGAAAAAGAAACAGAGATAGGGTTGGAGAGATGGCTCAGTAATTAAGGTGCTTGTCTATGAAGCCTACGGACTCATATTCGATTCCCCAGTACCCAAGTAAAGCCAGATTCACAAGGTGGCACATATGTCTGGAGATCATCTGCATTGGCTACAATGGTGCACCAATTCCCAATCTCTCTCTCTCTCTCTCTCTCTCTCTCTCATAAATAATAAATAAATATAAAAACAGAAGATAGATGCTATCTCAGTGAAGGTGGAAGGAGAGGACCTGCACCTCTGACCTCCACACACAAATAATATAAAGTAAAGCCAGCACAATCCTATAGCAATACGTCCATTGACCCTATTTTCTTTTGAGGCAGGGTCTTGCTCTAGCCCAGGCTGAGCTGGAACTCACTATGTTGTCTCTGCCTCCCCAGTTCTGGGATTAGAGGTATGAGCCACCACACCTGGCTCTTTGACCATAATTTAATACACTTCATATATCAACCCTTGCATGAAGCTCCCAGCTTTGAGCCTTTTGTTCAATTGTCACTTCACACTGGGAACAGGTGGTAGAACAGACCTCTCATAGTATAATTCAGGAAGGAAGGAAGGGAGGGAGGGAGGGAGGGAGGGAGGGAGGGAGGGAGGGAGGGAGGGAGGGAGGGAGGAAGGAAGGGAGGAAGGAAGGGAGGAAGGAAGGGAAAGAAAGAAGGAAGGGAAAGAAAGAAGGAAGGGAAAGAAAGAAGGAAGGGAAAGAAAGAAGGAAGGGAAAGAAAGAAAGGGAGGAAGGAAGGAAAGAAGGAAGGAAGGAAGGAAGGAAGGAAGGAAGGAAGGAAGGAAGGAAGGAAAGAAAACAAAAAGTATGGGTCTATAGAGATGACTCATTGGTTAAGGCACTTGCCTGCAAAGCTAAAGGACCCAGGTTTGATTTCCCCAGTACCCACATAAGTCAGATGCACAAGGTGGCACACTCTCATTATCTGTCTCTCTAAAATAAATAAAATATTAAACATAACTTAGGAAGATATAAGATGATTATTGTTTTCACCAAAGTATCATGTAATCTGGCTACTACAGGACTGTGGAAGTTTCTCTTAAATGTTGTCCCACCTTTTAGTATGCTTACATTATGAAATTTTCTGGGCTGGAAAGATTGCTTAGTGGTTAAAGAGCTTGCTGGGAAGCCTAAGGACCCATGTTCGACTCTCCAGATCCCACATTAGCCAGATGCACAAAGATGAGTCCAATGCAAAGTCAGACATGACCACAAGGTGGTGCAAGCGTCTGGAGTTTGTTGCAGTGTCTAAAACTCTGGCATGTCAATTCTCTCTCTTTCCTTCTCTCTCTAAAATAACACATAAATAAAATTCTCCAAGTGTGGACCATCTTCCAACATCCATGCCCTTGACAATGATACACACACATCCATGGGAAAGAATATACAGATTCAGCTATTGCTTACAAGTTACCTCAATCCCTAACTCATGCCACATGCATATAAAAAAAAAAAATCATCAAGTGGTACCTCATGTGGTGGGCATGTCCCTTTAATCCCAGCACTTGGGAGGCACAGGTAGGAGGATCATGGCCATCTGTTTGAAGCCAGCCTGAGACTACATAATGAATTACAGGTCAGACTGGGCTAGAGTAAGACCCTATCTTGGAAAACATCAATAGCAACAACAACAACAACAAAAAAAAACGCAAGTGGCTTAATATAAGGATGTCACAGTCTATACCATGCATTAGAGCCCTTGGAAGCAGAGTGGACCTGTAGGACAGATACCTTCATGGAAGATCTATTCATATTATAAGTAATCATCTCAAGTATTTTCCTATTTAAAAATATTTTATTCATTTGCAAGCAGAGAGAGATGGAAATCGAGGGAGGGAGGGGGGGAGGGAGAGAAAGGAGATGCAGCGGGGTCTTGCACTACTCCAAACAAACGCCAGACACATGTGCTACCTTGCACACCTGACCTTATATGGGTCCTGGGGAGTCAAACCTGGGTTCCTATGCTTTGCAGACAACTGCATCACCTCTCCAGCCCTCAGGTATTTTGTTGCATGAACAGTATGCTGTTTATACCACACTACTTAGGAGAATAAAGCTCTTCTCTCCTATCTTGGATCTGACCACCAGTGAATATTTCCATGCCAAGTATATATTATGATGCCATGCAGGCATTCCAAAATTGTTTAACATCTTTAATTATGCACAAAATCTATATGATGTAAGCCTTTATTATGTAAGTACTTATTGTGAATCAGACAAAAGTCATCAAACAGAATAAATTGGTTTTTTTGTGGATTTTTTTTTATTAATTTGAGAGAGAGAGAGACGCAGATAGATGAGAAAGAAAGTGCAACAGAGAGAAAGAGTTAGGATAGATAAATAGAGCACAAATGGGCTCATCAGGGCCCCATCCACTTCAAAGAAACCCTAGATGCATGCACCACCTAGTGCATTTGGCTTTATGTGGGTACTGAGGAATTGAATTAGGTCATTAGGCTTTGCAAGCAAGTGCTATAACTGCTGAGCAATCTTTCCAGCCCTGATTTTTTGTTTTGTTTTTCAAGGTAGGGTCTTACTCTGACCCAGGCTGACCTGGAATTAACTATGTAGTCTCAGGGTGGCCTTGAACTTGAAATCCTCCTACCACTGCCTCCCAAGTGTTGGGATTAAAGGAGTGCACCACCATGCCCGGCCCTGTTGTTTTTAAGACATGATCTCACTGTAGGTCAGGCCAGCCTAGAACTCACAGCCATTCTTACATCTCAGATTCCCCCATTCTGGGAATAAAGTTATGAGCCACCCCATTTGACTCTGAACTATAGTATTTTGTTTAATTTGTTTATTTATTCATTTATTTTGAGGTAGGGTCTCATTTTAGCCCAGACTGACCTGGAATTCACTATGTAGTCCCAGGCTGGCCTCAAACTCACAGTGATCCTCCAACCTCTGTCTCCCAGAGCACTGGGATTAAAGGCTTGTGCTACTATACCTGGATGTATTTTATTTGTTTATGGCTAGAAAAAAAATACACCTAATGAGACTCTAAGACAGCATGGTTTCGGTAGCCAACTTTGCTTTTCTTTGCAATTCTTCTTCTTTTTTTGAGGTAGAGTCTCACTCTAGCCTGGGCTGAGCTGGAATTTACTATGCAGTCTCAGGATGGCCTTGAACTCATGGTCACAATCATCCTACCTCTGCCTCCTACGTGCTAGGATTAAAGGTGTGTGCTATCACAAGACTCTATTTTTTAACTGATTTAATTGTAACATTGATCCTATTAGCATTCATTGTGACTCAGATAACCCTACCGAATCATTGTAGCACCATCTTTCTGCCTCCTCTTATAAAGCTGGCAATGTTGACATTAATTGGGAATGAAAACATATTAAAACAGTAAATCATCTGTTTTCCAGTGGGATGGAAGAAGAAAGAAATACGTAACCACTCATCTCATTGTCTCCTCTTTACATTTGGCCAGAAGCCCTTTGGAAAAAAAAAAAAAAAAACACAAAATTACAAGCTGTTCTCCCCAATAAGACCTCATTCTGAGGCCCTTGAAACTCAAGAACATGTGAAATGTGTCACAAAAACAGTCTCAATGAGCACTGATCAATTTTCTTAGCAGCCCACAAAGATTTGTGGGGCTTTGTGACCCATTCTTCTATGGGGGCCATTATTTGGTTTCAAATTATATTACAAAAGGGCAAAATATGTCTCCTGATATTTTCCTTCAGCCAAAAATTATGGTCAAATTAGGTTAAGGGGAGGGGGCAGGAGTGGTGGTGCCTTTAATCCCAGCACTCAGGAGGCAGAGCTAGGAGGATCGCTATAAGTTCGAGGCCACCCTGAGGATACAGAGTGAATTCTAGGTCAGCCTGGACTACAGTGAAACCCTACCTTGAAAAAAAAGTGTGGGGGTGCTGGAGAGATGGCTTAGTGGTTAAGGCACTTGCCTGTGAAGCCTAAGGAGCTATGTTCCACTCTCCAAGCCATATACACAAAGGTGAGGCAAGTGCAAAGTCACACATGCCTCCTGGGTGGCGAAAGCACCTAGGTTCGTTTTCCATGGCTGAGGCCCTAGCATGCCAATTCTCTCTTTCTCTCTGTCTCTCTGCCTTTTTCTCTTTCACTTTCTGTCAAATAAATAAACAAATAAGATGCTTAAACTAAAAATTTTAAAGCAAATAAAAATAAATAAAACTTGAAATACTGGACATTCAACAAAAGACTGAAGTCTGGAGACTGCTGGAGTTGGAAACTGTAATAATATTTTTTTTTCATTTATTTATTTGAGACATAGAGAAAGGGAGAGACAGAGGGAGAGGGAAGGCCAGAGCCTCCATCCACTGAAAACAAACTCCAGACACACACACCACCTCGTGCATCTGGCCTATGTGGGTGCTGGGTAACTGAGCCTGGGTCCTTAGGCATCCCAGGAAAGCACCTTAACCTTTGAATCATCTCTCCAGCCCCCAGAAGAAATATTTATAGACTTTTTTCCACATTTTTATTCTTTAAGTTGCTTTCATCAGGCATTTTTGTCACAGCAATGAGAAACTAACTGACACATCACCACATACAAAACTCATACATGTGCCCATATGTATACATACGTGCATGCATAACATACCTATGTAAAAAAAAAAAAAACAAACAATGATCTTCTGGGTGTGGTTGTGCATGTCCTTAACCTAGCACTGGGGAGGCTGAGGTAGGAGGATCATGGTCATGAGTTCAAGGCCAGTCTGGGCTAGAGCAAGAACCTACCTTGAAAAACTAATAATAATAGTAATAACAACAATAATCTAAGATAAAGTCATCACTTCAGGATAGAACTTTACAACCTCTATGTTCATGACATTTAAGGATCAAGATAACTATTTATGGTGAGGGCAGCCATGTGCATTGTGAGAGGTTGGGTAGGTTCTCGGAGTTCTGCTCTCCAAGAGGTGCACAATGCTTAGTCAGAAGAGGCAAAAATAACTCCAGACTCCAAGCTTCCCCAGAAACCCAACATCCCCTCTCCAGCTCACATTAGGATAAGCAATTAAAGTGATTGGAAATATTTAACATTTTGCTGGCTTATTTATTTATTTAGAAAAAGAGAGATGCAGCTAGGGAATGGGCACACCATGGTCTCCAGTCACTGCTCTGCAAATGAACTCCAGAAACGTGTCACTTTGAGCATCTGGTTTTAAGTGGGTCCTGGAGAATCAAAATTGGGTTCTTGGGCTTTGCAGGCAAGTACATTAATTGCTGATCCATCCCTCCAGCCCTTGCTAGTTTTCTTGGTAAAATCTGTACTGAAAGATGGGGCTCCATAAGCCATGTGGTCCATGCTGTGTTTAGCACTGAACGATGCTTACAAAAAAGATGCAATCTCCATGAGTTACACATCAGTAGCTATTTTCAGGTCATGACAAACAAAGATAGCCACAGACTTAGATAAAATATCTTCTATAAGAGATGCAACCTGGCCCTCTGTTATAATCACTGCTACTCCTTGTATCATGTCTTGCAGTTTTCCAAATGCCCTTGGAGCAGACCTTTAATCCTAACACTAGGGAGACAGAGGTAGGAAGATCACGGCCATGAGTTTGAAGCCAGCTTGAGACTCCACAGTGAATTCCAGGTCAGTCTGGTATGGAGCGAGACCATGCCTTGAAAATCCAAAGGCCAAATCCAAAACAAACAAAATACCCTTGGAATCATCCCTATGATAGTTAAACCCACCTCCCTGTTGACTTCCTGCCCCTTCCACCATGCCTTTCCCACCACAATAGACTGCTTCCTCTACAACTGTAAGCCAAGATCCATCTTCTCATTCCTTAAGGAGCTTAAGTCAGTTATTTTCTCATGGCAACAGGAAGTAATACCATTTCTTTTCCATAGATCCCAAGAACGTGTTAATTTCTCTCTGTTGCATCTGACATCTACTGTGTTGTCACTGCTATTTTGTTGTGGTTGTTTCTTTGAGGTAGGTTCTGGCTGTAGCCCAGGCTGACCTGGAATTCACTCAGGCTGGCCTCAAACTCATGGCCATGATCCTCCTACCTGTGCCTCCTGAATGGTTACGACTAATTTTCACCAAAAGGTGATGACACATGTCTATCATTCACCCATGAGCTGCATCTCTCCAAAATCATCGTACTGAGAATGTGGGGGATAAAAGGACAGAAGCCTAGAGCGACTTGACCATGCATCTCACATATCCCACAGGCTGATGTCTTAGGATGGATTTGAACACTGATTTCATGCTGGCCAACCTAACACTTCAGTGGGGTTATTTTAGTCAGCTTCACACTCATGGAATGAACCTCCAGAGCAGACACAGGTTATGGGGGGAAAAGGATTTATTTGAAGCTTACAGATCCAGTTCCATCATAGCAGAAGAAGCTGGCTTAAGTCCACACAGAGAAAAATACCATCAGCAGCACCATAAGCAAGCACACATGGGGAACCCCAGGCAGAACTCAAGCACTATGCATATCTTTAAGGTGTAAATCAGATCTTCCTCCACTAATACCTTAGAGCTAGACCCCAGGATCTACCTACACTAACACCTCCACCCGCATGGCACCTGAAAATTTAAATTATAAGCTTTGCGGGGGGTGTTCAAGGTAGGGTCACACTTTAGCTCAGGATGACCTGGAATTCTCTATGTAGTCTCAAGATGGCCTTGAACTCACGGTGATCCTCCTACCTCTGCCTCCCTAGTGCTGGGATTAAAGGCATGTACCACCATGCCTGGCTAAATTACAAGCTTTTTTAAATAAATAAATAAGTAAATATTTATTTATTTACCTGAGCAGACTGATAAGAAAGAGAGAGATTGATTGATTATGGGTACACCAAAGCCTCTACACACTGCAAACAAACTCCAGATGCATGTGCCACAATGGCTTACTTAGGATCTGGGGAGTCAAATCTGGGTCCTTAAGCTTCGAATGCAAGCACTTTGATCTCTTACCCATCTCTCCAGCCCTAAATGACAAGTGTTAATAAACTCCTGAGTCTATTGGGTGGACATTCATCCAAACCGCCACAGGTGCTAAGGGGGAAGAAGGCTCCTTGTGTTGGGCTTGCAATACTCCATGATTTTGTGGTTATGTGATTGAGGTAGACTCCTGTGTTAAGTGTCAATATAAGGTACCCCAATACTTTCCCTTTCAAAGGAGAAACATAAAAATAAAACAATGACAGAGATACTCAATGCAGTGTAGTACAATTTTTAAACTAATTAATTATTTATTTGAAAGAGAGAAAGAGGGAGAGAGAGGCAGGTAAGAAAGGGAATGGGTGCACCAGGACCTCCAGTCCAGCCTCTGTCAATGAACTCCAGATGCATGTGGCACCTTGTTCATTTGACTTACATATGTCCTGGTAAATTGAGCCTGGGTCCTTTGGCTTTGCAGGCAAGCCATCTCTCCAGCTAACATGCTGCAAATAGTAAAGAAACAAACCCTCAAAGCAGGCTGGCATGTGTTCTCCTTCACATTCTCTGTTCACAAGAAATAGCCCCCAATATTCCCAGTAATATTTTCATAATGCCCTTCTGCCAAATAAATCAAATTAAAATGTGTAATATTTCATTGAATGAGAATGTAGCAACTTAGCTGTTGCATATTTTATTTATGTACCATTTTCCTCTCATAAATCAGGCTGAGATGCAAATCCATAGGCATCTCTAGGCATGCTTCTAAGACTGCCTTTACAATGGATTGCCCCAGGTATAATTGCATATGTCTTTTCATGAACTAAAGTTGCTTTTCTAAAAGACAAGGTACAAATTTTACAAAATCCCTGCCCAAAAACAAATGTCATACATACACATAGCAAAACAAATGTCATACATATGCTAGCCACTGCAATGAAATTCCAGACCTTATGTATCTGACATATGTGGGTTCTGGGAAGTTGACCCTGGGTCCTTAGGCTTCATGAGCAAGTGCCTTAACTGCTAAGTCATCTCTCCAGATCCCCAAATTATTTTTATTTATTTATTTAGAAATAAATAATAAGTGTACCAGGGCCTTCAGCCATTGCAAACAAACATCAGATGCATGTGCCACCTCATGCTTTTGGCTTTATGTGGGTCCTGGGGAATTGAACATGGGTCCTTTGGCTTTGCATGCAAGTGCCTTAAGTGCTGAACCATCAGTTCATCTCATGATCAATGCATTCTTTAATGGGTTTTTGAGGGTTTTATGTATGTTTCAAAGGGAAGAAAAGAGTGATTTTATGTGTGATGAATAAGCATGTGAGGTTTGCTTAAGTGAGGTCTACATTATATTATACTGAGGAGGGGAGAAGGAGAAAGGCAGAAAGAGGGAGATGGCAGAAAAGGGAGAATTTAAAATTTTTATAACTTTTCTTTATTTATTTGAGACAGGGAGAGAGATGGGGGAGAGTGGGCATGTCAAGGCCTCCAGACACTGCACACAAACGCCAGATACATGTGCCACCTGTGCATCTGGCTCTACGTGGGTCCTGGGAAATTGAACCTGGGTTGTTAGGTTTTGCAGTCAAGTGCCTTAACTGCTGAGCCCCAATGATTGAGCCCCAATAAACATTTTCTTCCAAGGATAAGTGAGTGCACATTTTTGTTTTGTGGTTGTCATGCTCTCTGTCCATGTTTGGATTGAAAACCTCAACCTGCCTCTACAGTTTGAAAGTTGGCACAGTGTGTCAATGAGTGCCATTGTGTGACATCAAAGTGTAGTGCACAAGCCATCAGGTCATGGTGGTTTGAATCTCTGTGCTGTGTTTATAAACACTTCTTCCAGACTGGGGTAAAATAGTACTTATTCTAAACTACTTGAACTTGGGGCTGGAGAGATGGCTCAGTGCTTAAGGTACTTTTCCACAAAAGTTAAGGACCAAGGTTTGATTCCCAAAGACCCATAAAGCCAAACACACAAAGTGGTGAATGCATGGTTGGACCACATATACCCATTCTTTCTCTCACTGTCCTTGAAAATAAGTAAATAGCATCACCTTTGTGTGTTTGGCTTATGTGGGATCTGGAGAGGGACTGAACATGAGTCCTGAGGCTTCACAGGCAAGCACCTTAACCACTAAGCCATCTCTCCAGCCCAAGCCTTCCTTTTAAACTCAGAAGTAAACACAATTATTTACACCATATACAATCTTCCTTTTTATAGCCAGTCTCAGTGAATCAGGAGGTGGGAGGATCATTGTGAGTTTCTAGAGTGAGATCCTACTACAAATAGAAAAGAAAAGAAACCACAAAACAAAACCAAAAACTAAAAAATGTGGGGTGCATGCTTTTAGTCCCAGCACTCGGGAGGCAGAGGTAGGAGGATCACCATGAGTTTGAGGCCTGCCTAGGACTACACAGTGAATTTCAGGTCAGCCTGGGCTAGAGCAAGACCCTATTTTTAGAAACCAAAAACCAAAACAAAGAAAAAACACCTAAAAGATACATCCCCTCCCCCCATGAAAATATCTCAAAATGTAGTATGAGTGACTTTTAGCCCTATGAGAGTTTGATATAGTGATATCAATTTTTTTATTTTGCTTTTTGTGATTTCTCCAGTCCCAAAGTCTTCCTTTTCACAACTGTGAGCTCAGTCCTGACTGACAGCTCATTTGCCCCTGCTTTATTTACTATCCCCTTTGGAGATCAGTAACTTATTAATTATATAATGTTGTTATGAAGGACAATGAGGAATATAGTCAACCTCAAAATAGTATCCTCTTCTCTCTAAAGAAATGGCTATAATGGTGGTTGAAGTGAAACCTGCAGGAGAAATTGGATGAGAATATTTCTGCTAAATTTATGCAGAAATAAAAATGCCAAATCTGTGTTGCAAACATATTTGAGAAAAACAAGAATCATGTCTGGATGTGAATGATTTGCTGATTTTCACCCTGTCTTAAACAGAGGCAGTGTTATCCTCATTAGTTCTTCACATTAATTCTTCAGTTTGTACATATTTTAGGGATTTAAAAAATCCTAGTTTTCTAAAATTAAAGAAAAGAATATAAAGAATTTAAACTTTTTTTTCAGTGCCAGGGATAGGATACCTTACAGTGAATTGTTGGCTAGGGATGTCCCTGATGCCCCCAAAACATTACAGACCATTGCCAAGGCCCTTGGTTTCCAACCAGGAATAGATGGCAAGACTCTATTGCTGAGAACTTCACATACTTGGGCTGCAAGGCCACTGAGAAATCCTGCTGGAAATGAGCTGATAACCTCCTCCATGTTGAAAAGCTGACAGAAAGCTGGAAGAAGCCATTCTGCATGCAGTTCAATGAGAGAAATCACCAGTGAAGATACTCAACAGTGGACACTGCAAGCCTTATATTTTGCCAGCTAGGCCAAATGAGCCATGGGTGCAATAGTGGTACATCTACCATAGTAGAAGCCAACTGCCCTCTAATTGGACTGGAGGCCCACTGCATGGGAGGGAATACATCTTTGATACTGAAAAACCTAAAACAGGGGTAGTCATGAGCCCTAGGACTGTTGCTGTTTTGCTAAATGTATATACTATGCTCATCAAACTGCCCAGTAAACACTGCATACCCATATGTTAATGCTACTCTCACTTTTGGTAGAGAACCTTCTCTTTTCAAATGGCAGTGAATTTGGGATGATTCAGAAGGCATCATGGTGCTGGGAAGAAGTGACAGAGGAGTGCTCAGCACTGCAATATCTCTATGGCACTTTCCAAGGCTCAGGATCCATTGTGGAAGAGGTGGCAGAAAGAATGTAAGAGCCAAAGGAAGGGTAGGACTCCTTCCAACGCGCTCCTTCAGACACAAAATGGCCTGGATATCCATGACCTCACAGTGCCTGCCACTACCTACACAAGACCATCATAATAGGAGAAAAAGATCATAACATCAGAATAAGAGAGAGACTGATGGGGAGGACCTCAGAATGTAGGCTATCTTGCCAAGGCCTCAAGGATGAACATTTTGATAAGTGGATACTCGCTACTCAGGATATTGAGACTGCCTCACATAAGGCTGCCTCTTTATCACAGGCCTTCACAGCAGCCTTGAAAACTAAAGGAAAATGCTTCTAACTGCTTCTTCTGTGCATCTACTACCCACCCCTTGCTAACCATGGTCCCTCTTAATGCCACCTTAGAATACCCTACATCTACAACAAACTATTTCCAACCTCACCCCTCTTTGATACTAGTCAAGGTATGCCCCTTTGCCTGCAAAGCTCCAAGCTGGCCAGGGCTAAATACCTCCTCAATATTTCCCTGACCAGGGCCACTTGTATCAAGACACCTGCTCTCCTTTGGTGTGAAGGGCTAACCACCCCATGAGTAAATGTTTCCTCTCCCACTTACTGTTCCCCAGTCTTGACTGTTCCACAGTGTATCTCTGTGAGGAAGAAACAGCCTACAACCTCTGCCCACATCAACCAAGAGAGATTTTTCTCCCCTATGGGTGGGCCTCAGCATGATGCTGTCCCTGGGTGCCCCTGGTGCTGCAGGAGACCCTCTTGTCCAAACTAACCACCTCGCAGGGGACTTCCAAGACAAGCTTTACCAGGGCATGGTATCCACCAACAGCCTCAGATCTCTTCAGAGACAGATAAACTCTCTTGTAGGTGTGGTACTCCAAAAACATAGAGCCTTACACCTCATCACTGCTGAACATGGGGGGACGTGTGTGGTCTTGGGAATAGAATGTTGTTTCCTTTTGTCAATGAGTTAAATGTTGTTGAAGAAAATGTTTAAATCCTCAAAAAAAAAAAAAAAAACTCCACAAGGAACTACCCAGCTACTATAAATATGACAGCCCCGCCACCTGGTTCTCTAACCCCTTAGTCACCTGGCTCCTTCCCTTCCTTACCCCCTGCTTGGGTGTAGGAACCTTGTTCCTTGTAGTCCCCTGCCTTATCAATTTCTCGGACAACAATAACTAACATTGCTCAGGTTGCTACCAATCAGGTTCTCATGCACCACCTAGCTCTGTCTGAACCTGCAATAAACTACAAGGACCTGACTCAATGTAATGATACTGCCCCATTATAAAAACAAAGCAGGAGCTGTCAGGCAGAGTTATGGGTCCCAGGGCACTGGAGGCTAATGTAGGCCTAGACCCTGATAATCTCACCTTGAGACTGGCAGGAGTGGGGCAGCTCCCTCCCTCTGCCTGGGGCACCTAGAAATCCTGATGAGACTTAGGTTTTGGTTTCCCAATGATCATGTGACCTTTCACGGCTCACCCCCCAGAAGGTCCCTACATTTTAATGAGGTATCAGCCAGCAACCTTAACATAGCCAACTCCCCTGTGACCTGTACCCAGTATCTTTTCCTGCCACTACATAAACACTTTTTAAAAAATTATTTATTTATTTATTTGAGAGTGACAGACACAGAGAGAAAGACAGAGGGAGAGAGAGAGAATGGGCGCGCCAGGGCTTCCAGCCTCTGCAAACGAACTCCAGATGTGTGCGCCCCCTTGTGCATCTGGCTAACGTGGGACCTGGGGAACCGAGCCTCGAACCGGGGTCCTTAGTCTTCACAGGCAAGCGCTTAACCTCTAAGCCATCTCTCCAGCCCCATAAACACTTTTTTTAAACTCTATTTTATTTATTTGAGAGAGAGAGAGAGAGAGAAAGAGGCAGGGAGAAGAAGACAGAGAATGGGTGCACCAAGGCCTCCAGCCACTGCAAATGAACTCCAGATGCATGCACCCCCTGTTCCATGTGGCTTACGTGGGTCCTGGAGAATCAGACCTGGATCCTTTGGCTGTGCAAGCAAACATCTTAATCATTAAGCCATCTCTCCCACGCTACATAAACAGTTATAAGCCGATTCTCCCATCGAATAAAAAAGCTGTCCTCTAACACAGTGTCCTCGGTGTGTCTTCCCGCTGCACTCAGGGGCACTCAAGTCCCTGCTGCACAGTTGACTGGACACCTCTAGGAAAATCGTTAACAATGGCCCTGCAGTGACCAGGGCCACATGGGATGAAGTTTTCCCTGGCTGCTCTGCCCAACTCGATGGCAAGAATTGGAAAATCCAGAGACTTCCAGTCACTCATTCCATCAGACTTGAATTGCAGAAGTTTGATGTCTTCTTGATGGTGGTTAAGTTTGCATTGTTCTAGTTTTTCTGTTGTGCCTTATACCAGTTGAAAATGTGTACTCTGTACCTTTATATGTTGAAAGTATTTAATGTTTGATTTTATAGGACTCACAGTTAAGAGACAATCTTAAATCTCAGATGAGACTTGGAACATTGAAACTATATAAAGTAGACAAAGACTCTGGGGACCTTTGAAACTGGGTTTACTGACAAAACACAAAGATATTGATATGTTTCACCTATATATTTTTTTTTCAACAAAAGCAAGTTTGGTTTATTTGAATGGTTTCATTAAATAAGTCTACAAAGGTAACAAACTGAAGCACAAAGCGCAATCTTACAAGAAGCACAACACCCAGAGTTAGTGCAAAATGTACAATTAATGGCTGCTGAGAAACCCCTAGAATTGAATTCAGTTTTTTAAAACAAGTGTACATTGTTAAATAATGTAAGGAAAACATTTATAGTTCAGAAAGTTTTTTTTAAAGTGGAAAAGATACTCAAAGTGTACTATTAACACAAAAATAATTTAAACAGTTCAGTAGCACTAGCTCCTTCCTCTAGGCTTCAGTTATTTCATCCACAGGAGGGGGGGGGGGATCAACAGTAAATAAATCTTTGTGAATGGATGAAAAGACCTTAGAACTATCAAACCAAAAATAACAAAACAATGTGCGTGCTGCATTTGGCTCCCTCTTACTCTGGTAGAAAGTGTCTCATTCACCCTAAGTCCACTTCTCATTTACTTGGCACCTTCTCTGTTCTCTCTTTTCTCTTGCCCTCCCTCAAAGAATCAATGAGTCAGCACTGGTAGAAGGGCCTGAAACCTCTGCCCTTTATACCTCTACATCCCTAACACCTTCAGTTCTTGTTCGCACCTTTGGGGCATAGGCCAACTTACAGAAAGCAGGGCCTTGAACAGGATTCAGATAGCCAGGCTCTTTCTATCACGATGACTTCTGTGGTGTGCCATTAAGGTGGGTAAAAAGTTGGAAATACATCAAGAGAAGCACCCAAGAAATTAAGAGTTTTAGTTTATCTTTTGAGAATAGATCTTAAACAAAGCCAAGTAGGGTCAGTATTTCCAGAAAGCTCTGAAAGTCACAGAACTGCCCATTACAACTAGTCAAGCACTAAATAATACTGGTTGGTTGCAGTTATTTAAAGGGACTATGAGCAGAAAACATGAGACCATTATAGAGAAATATAAGTGGCACTATAGATTATGATCGTGCAACCACTTAGATATCATAGGGCAAATGGGTAGGAAATAAGCCCCCCTTCGAATCTTAACTAAGCTAGAAACAGATCCATTTTCCATAATACAGTACCCCAAGAGTGGGCAACCCAAACAGGCTTTATTAACTTCCTCTGTCTGCCTTTCATCACTACCACACTTCCTACCTTAAAAACCAACCCATTTCTTTTTATGTTTATTTTCTTCTAGTTCTTGTTGGTTCTAGCCCAGCTCAAGATCTGTGACAGTAGTTAGCCAGGAATCTGACATCTTGTCAAAACAAGTTTGTTTTCCCTTCTCCAGCCTTCCTTTGTCTTTCATACAGCTCACACCTCCCTTAATCTTTTAAATTGCCCAATTTTGTTTAACACCCTGCCTCATTATTCTTGAAACAGAACTTTCTGCTTTCAACCACTGAATGTTAACTTCTCATCATACTTAGACCTGTTCTAGGTAAAATTGTTGAATGATTAAAAAAAATATATCCTTATGGCATATCCACTGCTGGGGTCACATGGACCCTTTAAGATTTCTTTCCACATGCCTTTTCACCTATATTTTTCAATATTAATATATGGTATACATGCTTTCTATTGAATGAAATATTGAAAAATGTTATTATATTTCTAATGTTCCTGGCCTATATATCTGGATGGAGTATAATCAATGTATCTATTAAAATGTGTGGATATACCTAAGACTTTCAGCGAAACAACAGACATTGCACTTCTCTCTTCTGAAACTGCTTCAAGGAAGATTCCTTCATGATAGCTAATAGATAACAAAAAGTTCTGTAACAATTTTCAACTAAAGGTAAACAAATAGGAACTGACTCCAGGCCTGTCCCTGTTAGAAAATATATATAACTACCTTATCTTAAGAGACAGCAACCTCTCTTATTTGACAGAAAGGAATGTGTTAACCCTCACAGATCATAAATCTCTTTCCTAAACAAGCACAGGAAAACTCAAACAGAGGATTGTCAAGGATGTGAAACTCTGGCACAATCACTGTTTGGGAATTCCGTATATGAAGCTTTGGTGAAAGATCTCTCATTCTCTCTGAAGCAAATTCTGCCTAAAAGTGTGTCTTCAGTTAAAGTGTTTTCAGTTAAGGTAAGACAGGTTAACATAAAAAAGTTGTTTCTCTGTACTTCTCTTGCCTTAATTGTTTATCTAATTCAAACTAAACTCTCTGTAATAAGTTGGTAAATTTATTTAAAGTATCATGCCTTATATTGAGATAAAAATTGGGGTTAGAAAATTAAAAGCAAGGGATATAATGGAGAATGGAATTTTGAAGGGGAAGGTGGGGAGGAGGGAGGGTATTACCATGGCATATTTTTTATAATCATGGAAACTGTTAATAAAAATTGAGAAAAAGGACTTCTGGCCAAGATGGTGACTGCCTAGATGCACTGCAAATCCGGAGGAAAGAAAGGCAAGACATTAAGGGTTTTCTGGGTCTTCTTATCAGTGGGAGGGCACAGCGGGGGGGGGGGGGGACAGGGAATCGTGGATCTCCTTGTGGGCAGGTAGTTATTAGAATCAGAACATCAAATTGAAGCTAAGAGCAAAGCAACTCTGACCAACCTACTGGTAAAACTTGCAGGAAAGCAACAAAGGACCAATAATCCTATGAATGCCACCATCAATAAGCTATAACAAATGGATAAGAGATTGGAAGGAGTTCAAAGAGAGGTAGGAGTTTGAGGGAGAGTGAACAAAAAGAGGACTTTAAAAATCAGCTGGTCATACTAAATGAAGACATAAAGAAATGCAAGCATAAATTCCAAGAATAATCAAGAAAATCAGATAATGATGTGAAAAGGGAGCTTGACAGAGCAATGGAAATGATACATAGAAAAGTAGTAGAAAATGCAAACTTAATTAAACAAGTTCAAAACTCTCTAGAGGCTCTCAAGAATAGAGTCAGCAAAGTGGAGGATAGAAACTCTGATCTGGAAGACAAGATGGAACAAACAGTTCAAGAGTTCAAAAACTTCAGTAAGTTCAAAAGTTCCTGTGAACAGAACATGAGGGAATTGTGGGATATACTTAAACGTCCTAATATCAGAATCATTGGAATACCAGAAGGAGAAAAATTTTAGACCAAAGGCATGAAGAATTTATTTAACAAAATAATTGAAGAAAACTTCCACAATCTCTTAAAAGAAAGGCCCATCAAGATACAAGAAGCCAACAGAACTCCTAACAGACTAGACCAAAGGAGAAACTCCCCAAGACATATTATCATTAAGACTAAGCATTGCTACCAAAGAGAAAATCCTAAAAGTAGCTAGGGAAAAACAGCGTACCACTATCAAAGATAACCCCATCAGAATTACTTCAGACTTCTCAATGGAAACCCTGAAAGCTAGAAAGGCCTGGAGAGAAACTCTGCAAAGTCTAAGAACCTATGGATTCCAACCCAAAATACTCTACCCGGCAAAAGTATGCCTCATAATAGATGGTGAAAGAAAAACTTTCCATGACAAAACTCAGCTTTACCATTATATGAACACAAAACCAAACCTACCCAGAGCATCTCAGAAATTCTCCACAAAGAAGAAACAAATAACCAAACTCAAATGCCTATAAGAAGCAGATCACAACAACCAAAATCAGAGTAGACACAAAAAACTTCGAAGCCCATGAAAAAAACAATAAACATCTACCTCCACAATATGGCAGGGATCAAATCAAATCTCACAGTCATTATCCTAAATATTAATGGCCTTAATTCACCCATCAAGAGACACAAGCTAACAGGATGGATCAAAAAATTAGACCCCCCAATCTGTTGCCTTCAAGAAACCCACCTCACCACCAAAGACAGACACCTCCTCAGGGTGAAAGGGTGGAAAACAATATTCCAGGAAAATAGGAATAACAAACAAGCAGGTGTAGCTATATTAATATCAGATAAAATTGACTTCAAACCAAAAATAATCAAAAAAGACAAAGAAGGCTACTTCCTACTCATTAAGGGACTGATCCATCAAGAGGATAAATCATAAATTTGTATGCACCAAAGGGGCACCACAGTTCATAAAACAAAACCTACTTGACAATAAAACAGAAATAACCACTAACACCATCATAGCTGGAGACTTCAATACACCATTATCAATAATAGACAGATCATCCAAACAGAAACTCAACAGGGAAGTAAGAGAGCTCAATGAAACCATAGAGCACTTAGACCTAACAGACATCTACAGAACTTTCCATCCCAAATCCACAGACTACGCATTCTTCTCAGCAGCCCATGGAACATTCTCTAAAATAGACCATAAACAGGGTCACAAACACTGCCTCCACATATTTAGGAAAATTGATATAATTCCCTCTATGATATCAGATCACAATGCTATATTGCAAGAAATCAACTATAAAACACCCACCAAGAATCCCAACGAAACCTGGAAACTGAACAGCACACTTTTATGCAATAAATGGATAGTGGATGAAATAAAACCAAAGGTTAGTGGTAAGACCCTATTGCTGAAGACACCATATGCAGCTGACACGTAAAATGGAACAGCATGGCTGGAAGCTAGGAGAGATTCAGTCCCCCAAAAGTCAGCGTATCTAGTGCCAGAAGGTGCTACATGGGCGACTGGGGGAAATGACCTATCTGTCCAAGCAAGTAATGGTCTAACCTACTTAGCAACAAATAACTAGTTGTGATGCCCACACAAGTGTAATAGTGGCACACAGCCATGGTGGGGAACCAACTGCTCTTGATTTGGCTAATTGATCCCCTCAGTGGTACAGGACCCATAGCTGGAGCTGGGAAACAAGTCAGAATCATATCCAAACACAAGCCCTCTCTCCAATATCAAGCTATTATCAATCATGGGCTACAAGTGGGCCTACACCTATTAAACTCTCTATTTAAAAAAGTAAGTGTTATTTCATTTGTCCTGGAGGTAACTTACTCTCTGTTGGAGAAATCTGCTTCTCTTTTTCAGATAGATGCAGATCCTAAGGAGAGAGCCACCCCATCATACCTCAAAAGGGCCCCAGCTGAAACTAAGGAAAATTGGCAAAACAAGCAAGGGTGCTATTTTCCTAATGAACCAGATACCAGCACAGGGTGAAGGAGACCATCAAAAAAAAAAAAAAAAAAAAGTTCTACGTTTGCTGCATAGAAAACTAATAAAAAAATATTTTAAAAATTGAGAAAAAAGGAAAGAAAATGTAAAAGTCCCTGAACCTAAGTTATGTTTTGTATTGTAATAGACTTTTGGATTGGTAATGTTTGATACTGCATAGTCTTTTGTGCTGACACTGTAGTTTTTTACTATTTTGAGATTATAATTTATTTTACAGCTTCCGAACTGTACTGAAAATCATCTTGTGTTTCTTCTTACAAGATTGATATAAATGACCTTCTAGACCTTTACAGTTCCACCAGGTCACCCTATGGCCCTACTAAAGACTAACTCCATCTATCTGGTCCCCTTTTGTTGGTTCTCCAAGGCCTAAAAGCCAACAGGAGTAGACTTCCCCTTTCACCATCCGACTTCAGCTTGAAAAAGTCAGACTTGAACCCACCATCCATATTCCAAAACTGGAGGTCTCTCTCTATTGACATTAGACTTGGAGGTCATTAGAACACACAGTCAATTTCCTGTGTCCCTAGTGACATTACAAGTTCCTCCTGAGACTAAACAAAGACATAAAATAATGTGTTGATAGATTAAAAGTGTTGTAAAAGTATTTCTGATTAAGATAATTAAGTTATATCCAAATGCTGAGCATTTGTTCTCTCTGAAGCCTGTATCTTGCTGCATAAATACCTGTTTGAAACAATAGGTTTCTTAAATGTTCTACTCTTATATGCTTTGCTCTTCAATAAAAATTTTATTTGCTTTAAACTTATTCCAAAAAGAATCCAAAAAAATCCACAAAACTGGACATAATTATATAAAATTTATTATTACTGCAAAAGTAATCAAATTTTAAACCTTTTCAGACTAACATACCTCCATTAGTTTCTGTAAAGCTAAATCGGACCTTTTGATCTCTTGACTAAGTAAGTAAAAATGATAAGCTTTCTACATTAAGTAGTTATAAAAACCTTTAAACCTAATACTAAGCTTCAAAATTAGTTAATTTCTTAATCTCTACCATATATAAATTTAAAATTGTTTAATATGTCTCAAATATTGCTTCAATACTAGTCTTTTATACTTCCCACCTTACCTAAGCCAAATCTTTATATTTCCAAAGATTCCAATTAACTCCCCACCCAAGTTAACAATTCCTTCTTTCTTACAAACAGCATCCCTGTTTCCTTATCTACCACCCATGATATTATTTTTCAACCTTAGGTATAATATTCATGTCACCTATAAATATAATGTCACATATAAGAAAATTCATACATAGATATTAACCAGATCATAATGGCTAACCAATTTAATAGGATCTCAGAGAATCTTTCCTAATGGCTCAGATAATTACCATTCTCTTGAATAACTGCCAGTTTACCTGTTAATAAAAGGTAATATGAAACCACAGCCTGCTATGTACACAAGTTACAAAACCAAATGGAGAACCGAAAACTGAGGCTCTCAGAAGCCATACCTTGTGACTAGATCTTCAATGGTGGACTGCAGCAGTAGTGGAGAAATAAATGATACCAACCCAGAGCCAATATTTTGGGCTGTATTAGCCTTTTTAATGGCCAATAATATTATTTCCTGCATGTGACTTGACACCTCTCTGTAACCAGCTAGAATAACTATTAAGTTATTAAGTTAAAAAAAAAAAACAACTCACAGCTCAACTACCTTCAAGTTAAACCTATCCTGTCTCTGATATGTACCTTATTCTGATTATTATAATATTCATTCTTTCTTCTGATCCTTGCATATTCAAATATCTCACTGAATTTATCCAAGACAATATATATGCTTTCACTCACAGTAAGTCACTGAATTCTTCATGGCCACTGAATATCAGTGCCTGGATATCCAATCACAACAGGACTTTGTAGGACACCTCAAGAGATCTACTGCCCTCCCCCAGAAGGAAGTAGTATAAGAGAGCTCTTCAACCCAATTCTGGCCGACACAATCCTCCCCTAAGTGTCCCACTCATCTCCAATTCTCTCCAATCTTTTTATCCTTCCAGAGTCTGGACTGAAGGGTTTATAGCCTTCCTTGAAAACTAGGTAGTGTCAGGCACTGTGAAATCATGCATATCCAGTCCATTTTGTGTCTGGAGGAGAACGTTGTAAATAAACTCAGTCATTATGTCACTGGACGCCATTTTAGGTCTCTCATTTCAGTTTGTAAATCCTATACAGAAAAGTTCAAGGGCATGGAGGCTCAAGCTTGTAATCAAAACACCCATAAGGCCGAGGGAGGAGGATGGAGAGTTTTAGGCAGCCTGGGAACCATGTCTCAAATAATTTTAAAAAATCAGGGCTGGACAGATGGTTTATTGGTAAAGGCACTTGCCCACAATGCCTGAGGACCCAGGTTCAATTCCTCAGGACCCACATAAAGGTAGATGCACAAGGTGGTACATTCATCTGCAGTTCATTTGCAGTGGCTAGAGGCCATGGCATGCCCATTCTTTCTCTCTCTCTCTCACAAATACAAAAAAATTAATTAATTAATTAAGGATATTTCCTCCATACAGTGATGTGTGTGTGTGTGTGAGTGTGTGTGTGTGTGTGTGTGTGTGTGTGTGTGTATTTTTTTTTTTTTTGAGGTAGGGTCTGGCTCTATCACAGGCTGACCTGGAATTCACTCTGTCATGTCAAGCTGGCCTCAAACTTACAATGACCCTCTTACCACTGTCTCTGGAGTGCTGATATTAAAGGCATGTGCCACGATGCCTGGCTTTAGCCTGCTTTATGTTGCAGAGCAATACTGGGGGCTAGGGAGGAGGCAGGGTGGGTTAAGACTTGGTGACATAGGCATCTAGACCTGAGTTCTAACATCCAGCAACCATGTAAAATGCTAGGAGTGTTGGTGCATGTCTGTCATCCAAGTGCTGGGGAGAAAGGGAATTCTGATGTTCAGTGGCCAGCAAGTCAAGCTGAATGAATGAGCTCCAGATTCAGAAGACACCCTGACAGTAAGAATATGAATGTCACAGAGATTGCCTAGCAGTTATACACTTGCCTGAAAAGCCTGGTTCAAGGCTTGAATCCCTAGTACCCATGTAAGCCAGATGCACAAGTTGACACATGTGTCTGGAGTTTCTTTGCCATGGCTAAGAGGTCTTGGTCCACCTGTTCTCTCTATAGATAGATAGATTGATAGATAGATAGATAGATAGATAGATAGATAGATAGATAGATATAAATATAGATAGATAGATCAAGAAAATAAGTTGATATATATCTCATTTCCTTCTACTGACTATGCTGTACAGTTTCCTATAGGATTCACGAGAGGAGCTGTCACATTAGAAGGTGGGACCTGTGTTTGGAGCTGAACTCCATGCCAGGTTTGTTTCAAGAGCAGCTCCTTGCTCTCTCTCTCTTTGACAAATACATAAATAAAACTTTTAAAAATAATGGCAACCTCCAGCCTTCACTCATATGCATATCCCTTATGTGTGTGTGCACCACATATCCAAGCATGTATACTACATATATATGTTAACATTCCAAACAATCAAAAAGAGAACTATGGCTGGAGAGATAACTCAGCAGTTAAGGTGCTTGCCTGTGGTTAATAACGACCCAGGTTCGAATCCCGAGGTGCATAAGATGGTGCATGCATCTGGCATTTGTTTGTAGTGGCTGGAGGCCCTGGCATACCCATTTTCTCTGCCTATCTCTCTTTTATCTCTCTCTGTTTGCAAATAAGTAAATATAACATTTTAGAAAAGAGACTTAAGCATGAAGAGATAGCTTAGTGGTTAAGGTGATTGCTTGTGAAGCCTAAGGACCCATGTTCAACTCTCCAGATCCCAGGTAAGCTGGAAGCACAAAGTTGAGACAAGCACAAGGTCACACATACCCATTAGGTGGTGCACGCATCTAGAGTTTGATTGTAGTGGCTGAGGCGTTAGTGTACCAATATTCTCTCTCTCTAATAAAAAATAAATAAGAACTACACTGGATGTACGATTGTAATTTATTTGTTTAAATATTTAATTTAATTTATTTGAGAGAAAGATTGAGGGAGGGAGAAGCAGATGGAAAGAGAGAGAGAACATGGGTGAATCAGGGCTTCTAGCCACTGCAAACAAACTCCAGATGCACATGCCACCTTGTGCATCTGGCTTACATGGGTACTGGGGAAGTAAACCTGGGTCTTTAGGATTTGCAAGCAAGCACCTTAACCACTAAGACATCTCACCATGTCATGATTGTAATTTCTAATGTGAAAGGATGGTGGACCTTCAATTAATGCATTTGTGGTAGTTTCAATGTTTGGTCCCTTAGACTCAGACATTTTTATTTATTTATTGTCATGCAAAGAAAGACAGAGAGAAGAGAGACACACAGAGAGGGACAGAGAGAGGGAGAGAGAGAGAGAATTGGTATGCTAGGGACTCTGGCCACTGCAAACAAACTCCAGATGTATGCATCAACTAGTGCATCTGGTTTTATGTAGGTCCTGAGAAACTGAGCCTGGTCCTTGGTTTTGCAGGCAAGTGCCTTGAGCACTAAGTCATCTCTCCACCCCAACTCAGACTTTTTTTTACTGTTTGTTTGTTTTTGGTTTTTCAAGGTAGGGTCTCGCTCTAGCCCAGGCTGACCTGGAATTTACTCTGTAGTCTCAGGGTGGCCTTGAACTCACAGTGATCCTCCTACCTCTGCCTTCCAAGTGCTGGGATTAAAGGTGTGTGCCACCACACCCAGTTTAGGCATTTTTTTTTTTAAATTAAACATCCTGTTCGATTCCCTAGCAGGAAGACTCCTGCTAAAGGGGGTCACATCACTGGGGGTGGACCTGAGTCCAGCCCTAAGGTGTGTTTGGGGATGGCTCTCCAGTTAAGACTTACTAGGTGTGTATAGAGCTGTTTGAGCTCTGGGGGTTCAAGCTTGCTTGTGGTAATGGCTGTTGGTGATGTCGCTCTGCTTGGATCTATGAAAGGAAACCAAATTCTTGTACCACTGATGCTGTTCCTCTGGGCTCTATAAGCAAGAAATCAATCCCTCCTGTATACTGTATCTGGTTGGATGTTCGTCCCAGCAACATGGAACTGTAACTAAATCATATGCTAAATTCACTTCGGGAGGTTTGTATTGATGCACTGACTTTATGAACTCAACATGTTCATCATAAACTACACACCCATGCTCAAAACAGGATCAAACCTGCTCTGGGGAGGTGACTCAGTGCTTGAAGGTACTTGATTGCAAAATCTGATGATCCATGTTCAATTTCCCAGTACAGACATAAAGCCAGATGTACAAAGTTTGCAGTGAGAGTTTAAGAGGGTTTGATATATTCATTCATTCACTGTCTTTCTCTAGCAAATAAATAAAAATATTTTTAAAAATAAAATAAGGGCTGGAGAGGTGGCTTAGTGGATAAGGCAGTTGCCTGCAAAGCCAAAGAACCCATGTTTGGCTCTCCAGATCCCACGTAAGCCAGATGCCCAAATATGAGGCCAGTGCAAGGTTACACATGCCCACTAGGTGGTGTAAGTGTCTAGCATCTAATTTCAGCAGCTGAGGGCCTGGCACACCATTCTCTCTCTCTCTCTCACTCTTGCTCTCTGTAAAAATAAAAACAAAATGAATAAATAAAATAAAACAAAATAAAAGGTAATGGAGAGGTTGCTCAGTGGTAAAGGCGTGTGACTGCAAAGCCTAATTACCTGGGCTTGAATCCCCAGTACCCATGCATATCCAGATACACAAAGTGGCTGGAGGTCCAGGAATAACCATTCTCTGTCTCTCTTCTCTTGATCTCTTTCTATTTGCAAAAAATTAATATTTTTAAAAAATAAAAAAGAATCAGACCACAGACAAAAGAATGGATTGCCAAACATCCTTGCAAGACTCAAATAATAAATAATTCAGACTCAACTTATCATGCATTTTCCTGGAGCAAGCAGTGAACCCTGACATTACAAAAGAACCATAAATAAAAATGGAAATGGTAGACTGGAGAGATGGCTTCACACTTAAGACACATACCTGCAAAGCCTAAGAACCAGGATTTGATTCCCCAGGACCCACGTAAAACACGATACACAAAGTTGCTCATGTGTCTGGAGCGTGTTTGCAGTAGCTTGAGGCCCTGTTGCTCCTATTCTATCTGCCTCTTACTCAATCTGTCTTAAATAAATAAATAGTTTAATAAATGGGAATGGGAGGATGTGGCTGCTTTCCCAAACCACTTTAACAAAAATGGATTTGCTAATTTACTGGTCCAAACTACCTTTCTGTAAACTGGAGCACATGTATGATACTGCCATTTAATCAGGGTTGACATTAATTTTTGTTGTCCAGATTTTCAACAAAATTAGTTTATGCATAGATAAGAAGCAATCACAGGAAGGTGATGCATCAGGGAGATGCATCCCCCATCATGGTATACATAACCAACATGATAAAAGCATTAATAAAAGTGAAGAAAATTCAATATATTGAGGACTCAAACATGAATTTTAGAAATATGTAAATGGTGAAGGATGATGGAGACTCCCCTGTACAAATATCTACGTCCAGTAAACGTGGAATTGCAGTCTTTTAAGAATTGCTCTATCTCACTCTAGCATTGTGAAACTATAAATACACAGCCACAAGTCATTTTCATCAGATATACTGTTTAGAACTCAGAATAGATTGTTTTAATAAAAGCAGTGAAGACCAGACTAACATTTTCAGTGGGTTGAGCAGCTAATTAAATCTTAAGGAAAATATGTCTTCATTAGGTTTGAAGTAACTGGGTTACCCTTAGCAGTATCTTGTCCTCTTCTGTGAGGAAGGAGGAGGTTTTTCTCTTCACTAGAAACTGAAAATAACTGATTTAATCTTTCTGTCCTCAACTCCTTCCCCTCCCTCTCTCCCTTCTTCCTTATCTTCAGAAAAAGTGGCTTAAAACATTTCTTTTCAAATACTGTAGCCTAATAAAAACTTTTCTTAATATTTTATTTTTATTAATTCATTAGACAGAGAGAGAATGGACACACCAAAGCCTCCAGCTACTGCAAACGAGCTCCAGATGCATGCACCACCTTGTGTGTCTAGCTTATGTGGGTCCTGGGGAATCAAACCTGGGTCCTTAGACTTCATAAGCAAGTGCCTTTACCACTGAGCAATCTTTCCTGCCCTAATAAAAACTTTAATAACTCCCTGAGAGTTGTTGACAATGAATGGTTGCTGCAGGAGGGGGACAAATCTTTTAGTGTTGTAGTTACTAGTAATTTTCACATTCAGTGGTAAATAATATTCCACCCATGCTCATGGAGGAAACCTTAATTCAACTTGGTGGGACACACACACACATGTACACAAAAAGGCATAAAGATAGAAGTTACACAAGTCAGGAAGAAAATGACCACAAGAAGTGAGACTGGGGAGAGAAGGCAATTGGAGGTGAATAAGATCATAATATATGGGCTGGAGAGATGGCTCAGTGTTTAAGGGGATTGCCTGCAAAGCCTAAGGCCTGAAGTTTGATTCTCCAATAACCCCATAAGCGACATGCATAAGATGATGCATGTATCTGAGGTTTGTTTGCAGTGGCTGAAGGCCCTGGCATGCCCATTCCCTCTGTCTGTCTGCTCTCTCCCTCTGTCCCTTCCTCCCTCCCTCTCTGTCAAAAAATGCATAAATAAATTTTTAAAAATATCCATGCATAAAATTGTCAAAAAGAAAATAAAAGTTAAAATTTTTACAATTCAAACAGCATGATAACAGGAGAAAGACAAATTGGGCAAAGGCTTTCAGGGTTTTTAAAATATTCTATTCAACATAAGGTTACCAATCTTATATTTCAGCATGGTGAGAACATCATATATATGCACATATATATATGGGATAAACATATATTCATATATATAGGATAGATATAGTGTATTTATATCAGATATATATGTGTGTGTGTATATATATGTGTATATGTGTATATATATGTGTGTGTGTATGTATATATATATAAAATATATATATATATTATAAATATATATATATATATATATGTATATATATATATATATATATAATAGTAGACAGTTTCGGATTCCCTCAGATGAACTTCCACATGAAGCACAGTTATGGAGGAAGAGATATTTCTTTAAACTTATGCACCCAGAAGAAGTTCCATAATGGAAGAAGAAGCTAGACTGCTTTCACAGGTCCAAACACACAAACAAGAAAGAAGTCACAAGCCCAAAAGCCACACAGCACCCCTCAGTAACTGCAGGTGGAACTAGCCACATGTGTATGTTTAGATTGGAATTTCAAACCCACCACTACATTTTAAGGCTGGACCCTAATATCCACCCAGCGACACTGCATCCAGCCAGGTGGCTGCAGATGCAAACTACAAACTAATAAATCACTGAATATACTGAGGGCCATCTATTCAAACTACCACACGCACATAATATATACATATACACACACATACATATACATACATACATATATATATATATATACATATATATATATGTATATATATATATACACACATATTCATGTATATAAGACATACATTCACATATATATGAATATATACATATGCTGATATATATGTGTGTGTGTGTGTGTGTGTGTGTGTGTGTGTGACTAGATATCCTATATACATGAATATATATATCCTATATGTATATCCATCCATCCCAGCATTTGGGAGGCAGAAGGAAGGAGATCACAATGAATTTGAGTCCACCCTGATATATATATCCTGTGAACAAGTAAATGTCTCCCTCATAAGAATATACAGGAACCATCATCAGTAAAATTGCCCCTGTGAAAACACATACCTGGATCCTTCCAAGGGGGAGCTCCCATCCTAGAAGTTCAAGCTGTAGGAAGTAAGATCCTACAGGAGGTGGAGGAGAGACAATGAGGCAGGAAGTGACCTCACAAAAGGGTGGAGTTGAAGTCTTACTTCCAGGAGCTTCTCAATGTGTGTGTGGGGGGGGGATACTACCCTCACTTCTGGAATTTTTCCTACCCTTCTTTCTGACTTGACTGCACCATAGGTTCTACCTCATGGATCATATTTGAGTCAGAGAATCCTTTCTATCTATCGATTTAAAAAAATTTAAATTAATTAATTCATTAATTTATTTGAGAGAGAGATAAGATGGGCATGTCAGGGTCTATACCCACTACATGCAAACTCCAGACACATGCTTCACCTTGTTCATCTGGCTTTACATGGGTCCCAGAGAATCAAGCCTGGGTCTTTAGTCTTTTCAGGCAAGTGTCTTAACCACTGATCCATCTCTCCATCCATTCTTGTAGGATTTTAACAGACCTAAGGAGAAAACTTGTTCAGCAGAACTATGACCTTCCATAGATATTAAACAATCTTTAACTTAAAGCATAAGAAAAAAATATAAGATATATGGACTTTTGTTTTCAGTCAATTAAAAAAATGTCATGGATGTCAAGTGCAGTAACTCATGTCTAAAGTCCCAACAATGGGGAGGCTAAGGTAGGAGGACAGTCATGAGTTTCAGCCCACCCTGTGCTTCAGAGTGAGCTTCAGGTCAGCCTGGGATATAGTGACACCTTCTTTCTCAAAAAAAAAAAAAAAAAAAAAAAAAAACAGGACTTGAAAAATGTCTCAGTATTTAAGGATCTTATCTGAAAAGACAAAACACCCAGGCTCAATTCCCCCGTACCCACTTAAAGCCAGATCTACAAGGTGGCTGCGTGCTTCTGAAACTCACTTGCAGTGGCTGGAGGCCCTGGTGCTCACTCGCTCTCACACATTCTCTCTTTCTGCCTATTTCTCTCTCAAATAAAAAATAAACAATTAAATAAATATTATTAAAGATGGCACTTTTAAGCAGAACCAAGTCCAATAAAAAGAGCATCAATGTTACCATGGCTCCTTTCTCCCACATCCACAAAAATTATCTTTATTATCAAAACCCCCAACCCATGAAAAAGTCCTATGGCATAGAACACTCAATTCTTAATGTTCATTTTCTTTTCTCTCTTGGATTTATGAGTGAATACTAAACCCCTGAAAGGAATATGTTCAACTCCATATATTCTGTAATCCCCAAGTCATCTTTGCAGTAAAATAACGTCTAGAATAACTCACCAAGACCATACACATGTAAAATCCCATATCAAAGTGTTGTCTTAACCCAGGTTATGAAAGCATTTAGTCAATAGAGGAATTGAAGATAGGTCAGGCATGACAGTGCACATCCTTCATCCGAACACTTGGGAGGCAGAGATCAGAGGACTGTGGCCATGAGTTTGAGGTCAGCCTAAGACAACAAAATGAATTCAAAGTCAGCCTGGGATAAAATGAGATCCTACCATAAAAACCACCCCCCCCACACACACATAAAAAGAACTAAGAAAGAAAGAAATTAGCATAAGATGAAGTACTCCATTAGTCATGGGCTTGATCAATTACTTCCAGGACCTGAGTGTGTTTTTCCTTAATTTGTAATCGCAGGCTAGTCTTTGTTGTTGTTCTTTTTTGAGGTAGAGTCTTGCTCTAGCCCAGGCTGACCTGGAATCCACTATTTAATTTCAGGGTAGCCTCCCACTCTACGCGATCCTCTGACCTCTGCTTCCCAAGTGCTGGGATTTAAGGCATGCATCACCATGCCTTGCTTAATATTCTTTTTTAAAAAAAAAAATCATTTATTTGACAGAGAAAGAGGGAAAGAAAGAGAGAGAGTGTGTGTGAGCGAGCATGCCAGGGCCTCCAGCCACTGGAAACAAACTCCAGATGTGTGTGTCCCCTTGTACATCTGGCTATCATGGGTCCTGGGGAATCAAACCTGGGTCCTTTGGCTTTGCAGGCAAATACCTTAACCACTAAGCAATCCCTCCAGCCCTTGCTGTTCTTTTAAATAAATACTTTATTTATTTATTTAAAATAAAACAATTTTTTAAAAGAGAAAAACGCTAGATCAGAGGGAGATGACCTACATCCTAATGGAATGTCTTTATTTAAAATCTCTTTCCACCCATAATGGCAGCCAATTCCTCACTGTTAATTATTGCATCTAAAAGGCCATAGAGTCTCTCTTTGTTGCTGGAAGGGTCTCCTCAAAGATGGAAAAGAAAAATACCCTTTGTTTCCAAGTTTTTGTTTTTCTCTTCTTCAAGGGATCCCAGCCATCCGTGTCACACATGTGTGCATGCACGTGTGTGTGCATGCGTGAGCACGCACACAGGAAGTTACAACAATGTATCATCCAGGACTGAAGAGATGACTTAACAGTTAAGGTGCTTGCTTGCATAGTCTAAGGACCCATGTTGGACTCTCCAGATCCCACATAACTGACAGGCACAAAGGTGAGGCAAGTGCAAGGTTGCACATACTTATAGGTTGTGCATGCATCTGGAGTTTGATTGCAGCAGCTAAGGCCCTGGTGCACCAATTATCTCTGTTTCTCTCTTTTTAAAATAAAAAATGCATCATACCTTCAATGCCACTCCTAACTGTCAAAGCCACCCACTTCTAATGAGGCCTTCTGACTAATTATGTCATGAGAAATTAAGCAAAAGTGATAGGAGAGACATCACAGATACCCTGGACTGGTTTCACATGCACACTGAATGGATGCACACATAAGTGAAATAATAATAATTTTTAGAAATATCCTTGTACATATAGAAGTTCTCATTTCCATCAGGCATGGTGGCCCATTCCTTGAATCTCAGAAGATAGAAAGCATAGGTAGGAAGACTGCTGTGAGTTTAAGGGCAGCTTGAGACGACATAGTGAATTCCAGGTCAGCCAGGGCTAGAGTGAGACCATACCTCAAAATAAAATAAAATCATGAAATGTTTATGGGGCTGAAGAGACTTCTCAGTGGTTAAGGCACTTGCTTGTAAAACCTAAAGACCAGGTTCAGTTCCCCAATACCCACATAAAGCCAGATGCACAAGATGGCATATGTGTCTGGCATTCTTTTGCAGTGGCTGGAGGCCCTGAAACATACATATTCTCCCTCCCTCCCTCCCTCTCTCTCTCTCTCAAATAAATAAATAAATAATGTTCTGGGGCTAGAGAGATTGCTCAGTGGTTAAGGCATTTGCCTGCAAAACCTAAAGACCCAGGTTTGATTCCCTAGGTCTCATATAAAGCCAGATGCACAAGGAGACACATGTGTCTGGAGTTCATTTGCAGTATCCAGAGGCCCTGGTGCACCCATTCTCTTTCTCTCTTTCAAATAAATAAATAAAACTTTTAAAAATGCATTCTGGTCATGTATGGTGGCACACGTCTTTAATCCAAGCACTTGGGAGACAGAGGTAGGGCTTGTGGCCATGAGTTAGAGGCCAGTTTGAGACTGAATGAATTTCAAATCATCCTGGGCTACCGCAATACCCTATCTAGAAAAAAGACAAATAAATAGGATTAAAATGCCTTCTGGACTAAGGCTAAGGAGCAAGCGATATGGAAACCAGGATCAAGAGCATATCTTTGTCCTCACTTGGCTTGGACACAAAGAACTCTGAGGACCTGATTGATGACTCAACTGCCTGTGCATCAGGGCAAGGGTCCAGAGTGGGGAATGGATGCTAGAAGCTGATCCTGGATGGGGGCCCCAGCTCCCCTCAGTATACTACCCCATCACACCATGAATAGGAATCCATTTTTAAATACAGGATCCGAGAGTGTGAAGGTCATAGTTAGGATGTTTATAAAAGAGGACATCATGCCAGGTGTGGTGCCGCACACCTGTAATCACAGCAATGGGGAAGCAGAAGTAGGAGGATCACAATGAGTTCGAGGCCACCATGAAACTACATAGTGTATTTCAGGTCAGCCTGAGCTACAGTGAGACCCTAGCTCAAACAAACAAACAAAAAATTATAATTAAATTTAATTTAAATTAAATGGGACATCATAAACAGAGAGCAAGATTGAGGAAAAGAGAGATGTCCAGTAAGAGAGAGAGTTATAGAGAGAAAGTGGAAAGGGAGGAAGGGGTGGATAGATAGGTATCCAGGAGAGGGAAGCGATAGGATTGAGTCCAAGATGAGCACTTGGATGATCAAGATGAGCAAGAATATTGCAAGTTCGAGGCCAGCCTGGGCTAGAGTGGATGAACCTTTCTCAAAAAGCAGAAACAACAGCCAAAATTATACACATTAAATGAAAGGGCAGTGGAGTAGAAGCTTAGAGATGTCATGTTCCCTTCCTTGCCTCATTTCCTCTCAGGATGGCCAATGTCACAGCGATCTAATGACTGTGGTCAGGACCAGATCTTTCCCCATGCTAATGGCACATGGAAGGCCATTCTCCTGAAAATGCAAACTAATCTACAAGTTAGATGCAACATCCCAGGAGACCCAAACCATTCCCCAATGCCTCATTATTTTTAAAGATATATATTTTATTCATTTATCAATTTGATATGAAGAGGTAAATAGGGAGAGGGAGAGAGGGGGAGAGAGAGAAAAAAAAATGGAGCATCAGGGCCCCCAGCCACTGTAAATGATCTCCAGATACATGTGCTGCCATGTGTATCTTACTTATGTAGAATCTAGGGAATCAAACCTGGGTGCTTAGACTTCTTAGGCAAGCACCTTAGCTCTTAGCTGTTAAGCCATCTCTCCAGCCCCCCCCCTCAATCTCTCTCTCTCTCTCTCTCTCTCTCTCTCTCTCTATATATATATATATATATATATATATATATATATATATATACACACACACACACACACACACACACACATACATACATACATATATATGTACATATATAGAGAGATGTATATAAATTTATTTGACACAGAGAGAGAATGAATGTGACAGGGCCTCCAGCCACTGCAAACGAACTCCAGATGCATGCATTGCACCTGGCTTTATGTGAGTCCTGGGGAATGGAACCTGGGTCCTTTGGTTTTGCAGGCAAGCACCTTAAGTACTAAGCAATTTCTCCAGACCCCCATAGCTTAATCCTTGCATCCTTGAATTACGTATGTCAAGAGAAGGGTGGAAGAGGGAGGTAGAACAACAAGGAAAGGAAGGGATGAATGAAAAAAGAAAGAGATCAAGAGGAAAGAAAGGGACAGAGGAACAAATGGAAAGAAGGAGTGACTGAGGGAAGAAGGAAGAAGAAGCAAAGGAGAAGGGATTGAAAGATAGTTAGTGGCTGAGCGTGGTGATGCACACCTTTAGTCCCAGCACTCAGGAGACCAAGGTAGGAGTACTGCCGTGAGTTCAAGTCCAGCCTGAGACTTCATAGTAAATTTCAGGTGAGCCTGGGCTAGAGCTAGATTCTACCTCAAAAAACAAACCAAAACAGTTATATTGAGGGTTGAAGAGATGATTCAGGGGTTAAGATGCTTGCCTGCAAAGCCTAAGGACCTGGGCTTGATACCTAGTAATCACATTAGCCAGATACACAAAGTGGCAAATGTGTCTGGAGTTCATTTCTCTTTCTCTCTCTCAAATAAGTAAATAAATAAAATATTTTTTGTTTATTTTTTTTTTGAGGTAGGATCTCACTCTAGCTGAGGCTGACCTGGAATTCACTATGTATTCTCAGGGTAGCCTCAAACTCTCAGTGATCCTTCTACCTCTGCCTCCCAAGTTCTGGGATTAAAAGCATGTGCCACCATGCCTGGCTTAAATATTTTTGAAAAATAGGAAGTCTCAGGATGGCCTTGAAATCATACTTAAAGGAGAAACAGCACAGAAAATATTCAATCAAGATATATGTGTAGATCTTTAAAAACAGACTTGGGGGGGGGGAAGGTACAGAGACAGCTCAGCCATTAGGGCACTTGCCTGCAAAGCCAGAGGATCTGCTTGGATTCCCTACAACTCATGTAAGCCAGATGCACAAGGTGGCCCATGTGTCCAGAGTTCATTTTCAGTGGCTGGTGGCCCTGCCATGCCCATTCTTTCTATCTGTCTTTCTTCTCCCTGTCTCTCTCTGCTTGAAAATAAAGAAATAAAAATATTTTTAGGGCTAGAGATTGCTTAGTGGTTAACATGCTTGCAGTGAAACCTAAGGACCCAGGTTCTAGTCTCCAGAACCAATAGAAAGATGGTTTAGTGATCAAGGTGCTTGCCTGCAAAGCCAAAGGATACAGGTCAGCCAGCAACTACATAGTAATGAATTCCAAGTCAGTCTGGGCTAGAACAAGACCTATGTCAAAAAATAAAATAAAATAAACAAATTAATTAAACTGTCTAATACATGTATAAAGAGGAAAAATTATAGTTCATATAAGGGCATGGTACCAGGTCCAATTTTATGAGTCTATTTCTAGAGGTTTACATTTAACATTTTTGGATCATGACCATATATATATATATATATATGTGTATATATATATATATATATGTGTATATATATATATATATATGTATGTATGTATATGCACATACATACATATATACACACACATATGTATATATGCAAGTACATACTTTCCTATGCATATGTGTGTGAAGATAGATAGATAGATAGATAGATAGATAGATAGATAGATAGATAGATAGATGGATGGATGGATGGATGGATGGATGGATGGATGGATGGATGGACGGACGGACGGACAGACAGACAGACAGAGAGAAAGAGACAATTTTCAAGTTTCTAAATAGGGTAAGATCCTGAAGATTGAAGTTTGGAACCCCCAGGACCCACATAAAGCTGGATGGGACTGCATCTGTCATCCCAAAGTACCTACACCAATGGATGACAGAGTTAGGAGAAACTCAAAGCTTGCAGGGGCAGTTAGCTGGTGGGTACCACAAAAATCATGTCTCTCGCTCTCTCTCTCTCTCAAACATGGTGATCGATGAGGCCCGACATCCCAAGACTGTCCCCTGAGTGCTATGTACACACTGTGACATGTGCATTCCCCCAACACCACACACACACACACACACACACACACACACACACACACACACACAGGCCATACTCTTCAACTTATTTTACTCTTTCTTTTGAGGCAGTCTCCCTCTAGCCCAGGCTGGGATGGCTTAGCGGTTAAGACACTTGCCTGCAAAGTCTAAGGATCAAGTTCAATTCCCCAATACCCACATGAAGTCATATGCACACAATGGTGTATGTACCTGAAGTTAATTTGCAGTGGCTGTAGGCCATGGCATGCCCATTCTCTCTCTCTCTCTCTCTCTCATAAATAAATAAAAAGTTCAAAAAGAATTGAACCATGAGAAAATCAGACATTCATTTACACTTGTTCTCTTCCACCATGAACTTTGAAATTAAGACTGTGGGATGGGGTCTGGTTGTATGTCCACATCTTAATGTCATGCACTGAGTGTTTGTGTGTGTATGCACTCATGTGTGCATGTATGGACACATACATGTGTCATGACCCTGCTCATCTCTTCACATATCAGGGACCAGATGTCAAGGTTAGGTGTTTATCTCAGGGCCTATTTGACCTATTCTTTGAAAAGGGGCTCTCACTGAACCTGGAGGTCATGAATTAAGCTATATGGTCTGGCCAGTGAGCACCAGGGATCCTCCTGTCTTCACCTCCCTCTCACTGGGATGACAAGGGTACACCACCCTGCCTGGCTTTTTACATGGGTACTGGGGCTTTGAACTCACATTCTCATGCTGGCATAGCAAGTGTTTTCCTCATTGAGCCATCTCTCCAACTCCAATATGCCACTCACTTTTTTTTGTTTGTTTTTCTGAAGTAGGGTCTCACTCTAGCCCAGGCTGACCTAGAATTCACTCTGCAGTCTTAGGCTGACCTCGAGCTCACAGCCATGATCCTCCTACCTCTGCTTCCCCAATGTTGGGTATGGTGGTTTCAGTCAGGTGTCCCTCATAAACTTAGGTGTTCTGAATGTGAGGTTCCCAGTTGATGGAGATTTGGGAATTAAGCCTCTTTCACTGCCATCATGGAACTTTCCCTCAAGCCTGTAAGCCAGTAAACCACTTTTTCCCACAGGATGCTTTTGGTTGGGTGATTTCTACCAGCAATGCGAACCTGACTGCAAGGGATTCAAGGCATGAGCAACACCATGTCCCACTGGCCAGTTACTTTTACTACCATATGTTGGATAAGTTTTTGGCTCTTCCATAGCCTGACCTCCACTTGGGGTCCCCTTTTCTTGGCCAACCTTCCCAGGTGAGAGAGATATTTCCACATACCTCTCCCAGTTAACTGGGGTGGAACAAGAGATCATCCCAGCAGTGCACACAAGCTACTATTGCAAACACCAGGTATCCTGTCACTTGAACATCACCTCCAAGACTGTGAACCTGCAGATGCCACAAAGATCCCTGCAAGTATATGTGATCTCTCTTACAAATTTATAATCAGGTGAGAAGACTTGACCACCCTGAGGAAATATTTCAGATCCAGAGACATCTTAGTGCATGTTCTGATAAAATAAACCCTCACATATAAAGAAAATGAACAGGGGCAGAAAGATGGCTCAGAAGCTAAGGTGCTTGTCTATACACCCAAAGGCTCCATGTTCAAGGTCCCAGGACCCACAGAAAGCCAAGTACACAAGGTGGACCCAAGTGAAGCCAGGTGCACAAGGTGGTGCATGCTTTGGGATATTGTTTGCAGCAGCTAGAGGCATTGGGGTGCTCTCTCTCTCTCTCTCACTCTCCCCTCTCTGCTTGCATATAAATAAAAAATCTTTTTAAAAATTATCTGGAGGACTAGAGTGATGGCTTAGTGGTTAAGGTGCTTGCCTATGAAGCCTAAGGAGCCACATTCAACTCTTCAGATCCCACGTAAGGCAGACACACAAAGGTGAGGCAAATGCAAGGTCACATATGCCTACTAAATGGTGCAAGAGTCTACTGTTTGATTTCACTGGCTGAGGCCCTGGCATGCCAATTCTCTCTATGTCTCTCACCTTTTAAAGTAAAAAACAAAACAACATAAGAAGACACAGTTAATCTCAAATACATTTGGAATTCAGCAAATTGATACACGAAGAGAGCTTCCAGATGTAATTTATTTATTTATTTATTTTTTTGAGGTAGGGTCTTATTTTAGGCCAGGCTGACCTGGAATTCACTATGTACTCTCAGGATGGCCACAAACTCATGGTCCATGATCCTCTTACCTCTGTCTCTTGAGTGCTGTGATTAAAGGTGAGCTGTGCTACCATCTCCAGCTCAGGTGTAAAATGTAATTAACTCACTACAACATGTGACTGGTATTTACATTCCAAATATTTATGCAGGCCATTGGTAACCCTCCAGCATCTGAACCTGTACCCAACTTGTCCCCTTTGTCCCCATGCAAAGGCAAAATATAACAAGAATTTAAATGTTGCAAATGTTGCTGTACTTTTCCTAATGGAAGGAAAAAATCCCATGATGGGCCAGATTTGTTTCTCCCCCAAGGTTTCTCTGGTTGAACCAGTAATCAACATTAGGTATCTCAATCCAAAGACAGTTTCAAGAGGGGGAAACTTTAAAAGAAAAGATTTTTATTTATTTATATATTGAAGAGAGGAAGTGAGATAGAGAATGAGTGTACCAGGGTCTCTAAACATTGCAAGCGAACTCCAGGTGCATATCTGGCTTGTCTGGGTCTTGGGAATTTTAACCTGGGTCTTAAGGCTTCACAGGTGAGTGTCTTAACTGTTTCAGCCTTGTTGGGGGGAGGGAACTTTTACAATGTGATCAGTAGGAGATAACATGCCATCAAGAAGGAATCCTGGTAGATTTATAAGCATGAAGAGGGATGATAACACACAAGTGCTTTATTGTCTCACACCATGTGACTCATGGAAGTCAGGTGATTCTGAGGAACCTAACCACAGGAAAGTCACGAGCAGGTAGACTTCCAGCAACATGGTTACAATGCCCATGTAAAGTACCCATGTAAAGCCCGATGCAAATGAAAACCAACCTCCCCTTCTAAAGCAAATTCAAATCATATATTAGAAGAAAACATAATTCAGGTAATTATTATGTTTAATGCTTTTGAATAAATTATTTGGAGAATTTTTGGTTTCTGTTTAAAGTATTTATCATCAGTATAATTTGCATTGAACTTGATTTTTATTTTAAAAAAAGGACAGGACTAACATTTACATTTAAGAAAGGCCTGTCATTTACATTTTCTTTCGACTTTTAATCTGAATGAGGTCCCTTTAATTTCCAATCTTGCCTTTTGCTTTTCTTTCTTTTTTTAACAAATATATTTTTCCTGCCAGGTGTGGTGGCACACACCTTTAATCCCAGCACTTGGCAAGCAGAGATAGGAGGATCACCATGAGTTCAGGGCCAACCTGAGACTACATATTGAATTCCAGGTCAGCTTGAGCTAGAGTGAGACCCTACCTCAGAAAAACAATATATATTTTTCCTTATTTACTTATTTGAGAGAGAGGGAGATAGGATGGGCATGCCAGGACATCCAGCCACTGCAAACAAACTCCAGACACTGGTGCCACCTTGTGCATTTGGTTTATGTGGGTACTACTTAATTGAACTTTGGTCCTTGTGGTGGTTTGATTCGGGTGTCCCCCATAAACTTAGGTGTTGTGAATGCTAGCTCCCCAGCTGATGGAGATCTGGGAATTAATGCCTCCTGCAGGGAGCGTATTGCTGGGGGCGGGCTAATGGGCTTTATAGCCAGTTTCCCCATGCCTGTGTTTGGCACACTCTGCTGTTGCTGTGGTCCACCTTAAGTTGGCCAGGGGGTGATGTCCACCCTCTACTCATGTCATCATTTTCCCCTGCCATCGTGGAGCTTCCCCCTCAAGCCTGTAAGCCAGAATAAACCTCTTTTTCCCAGAAGCTGCTCTTTGTTTGGTGATTTCTACCACCAATGCAAACTGGACTGCAACAGTAAAGTGGTACCAAGGAGTAGGATTGCTGCTAGACACCTGACTATGTGGCTTCGGCCTTTTGGAGCTGATTTTCAAGAGAAATGTGGGAGGATTTGAAACCTTGGCCTAAGAGATGCCTTGCAGTGCTGTAAATACAGCTTGGTGGACTATTCTGGTCTGAGCTGCAAGACCTGAATGCAGTAAGAACTATGGACTGTAAGGTTTGGCTTATGAGGGTGAGAAAGAGCTTTGCTTGGACTGGGCTAGCAGTCTGTGTGAGAAGTTTGCTCTTGTGCCCATGTCCTGAGAAGTTGTGCAGGGTTGCTTTGCGTACAAATGAACTGGTGTGAGCAGAGGAATATGGCACAGAAAGAAAAATCTTTGGGTGAACTTCTGTCCGCTCAGCTGCAACTGAGAGATTAAAATCTTTGAGACTGGCCTAGCTGACCTGCGCTGGGGCAACAAGAAGAATGTAGACTCTTTTGAAGGGGCCTGGATGCTGAAGGAGTGTCCTGTTCTTCAAAGTCTGCTTTATTCCCCCCTAGATTAACAAATTGGCACCCTACCTGGTATCATGGAGTATAAGAAATGCTGGAAAGAGGGTCATTGAGTTTGTACACGGTCTTGTGTTTTGGAAATGGCCATGGGCAGTGTGAAGCGGGTTTGCTGGTTGCCTGCATAGAGACCCCATGGGGCCATGAGGATGAACCATGGCTTGCAGTGGAGACCCAGTGGAGATCCCGGGACCATGAGATGGCTGCTGAGGAGCTGCCAGCCCCAATGAAGTTTCCCAGGACTGTGAGTAGCCTAGCAGGAGGGGCGGAATTGGAATGCCACAGACATGTTGCTGGTTAGAATTATCGGACTTGAAGATTTGTCACTGGCTAGAGTTGCTGGACTTGAAGCTACAGAGTTTGATGTTTGCCCTGGTTGTTTTAAATCTTGTATTGGTTGAATGTTTCTTTGCTACGTCCAGTGCCATCTATTGCAGTGTGAGTATTTATTCTGTGCCATTATGGGTTTTTTGAGATTATTTTTTTGGTATTATGGCTCAGTTAAAAGATCTTGAACTATGGGGATGTATGAACATCATTGGGATTGATAAAAAACTATGGGGACTTTTAATGTCAGACTGAATGCATTGTATTTTACATCATGTATGGATATCAGTTTACGGGGGCCAGGGGTGGAATGTGGTGGTTTGATCAGGTGTCCCCCATAAACTTAGGTGTTGTGAATGCTAGATCCCCAGCTGATGGAGATCTGGGAATTAATGCCTCCTGCAGGGAGCATATTGCTGGGGGTGGGCTAATGGGCTTTATAACCAATTTCCCCATGCCTATGTTTGGCACACCCTCCTGTTGCTGTGGTCCATCTTATGTTGGCCAGGGGGTGATGTCCACCCTCTGCTCATGTCATCGTTTTCCCTGCCATCGTGGAGCTTCCCCTCATGCCTGTAAGCTAAAATAAACCTTTTTTTTTTCCCAGAAGCTGCTCTTCGTTTGTTGATTTCTACCAGCAATGCGAACCGGACTGCAACAGTCCTCAAGCGTTCAGGAGAGAGATGGAATGGAAGTGGCTGGAAGGGAGAAAGGAAGGGATGAAAGAAAGGATGAAGGAAAGGAAGGAGGGAGGAGAAAAGAAATCTCACAATGCAATATCATTCCAAATGTCAGAATACTGATCTACTCAGAAAAAATAATAACAAATAAACATGAGCCTTTCTCACAGTGATCACTCAAGGCAAATAAATTTCAAAGGCTGTTCTAAAGAGAATATTCACATAGACTCTATGAAAACATGGCCTCATTGCCTATTTTATGAAAGAAAATTAATAATAATTCTATAAAGAATGGCTTGCATGAAATCTTTTTTTTTGGTTTTTCGAGGTAGGGTCTCACTCTGGTCCATGCTGACCTGGAATTAACTCTGTAGTCTCAGGGTGGCCTCGAACTCATGGTGATCCTCCCACCTCTGCCTCCCGAGTGCTGGGATTAAAGGCATGCACCACCACACCCGGCTTTTGCATGGAATCTTAAAGACCAAACAACCACTATTTAAAGAGCCACAAATAATAGTTCCCCTTCTTAGATACAACTCTACAAAGCCACAGTCATATCTGACATAACAAAAATGCGGGTTGGAGAGATGGCTCAGCAACTAAAGTGCTTGCCCACAAAGCCTAACAATGCAGGTTCATGTAAAGTCAGGTACACAAGGTGGTGCATGTGTCTACAGTTTGTTTGCATTGGCTGGAGGCCCTGACATGCCCATTCTGTTCTCTCTTTCTCTGCTACCAAATAAGTAAAATAAACAAACAAATAATAAATAAATCCAATTTAAAAAGACAAATGAAAACTCATTTTCTCAAAATATAATCCTTAACCAGTATCTCTGCATGTTGTATGCATGTGTTTGATTTGTTGGTTTAATTCAGTTATTTTATTCTTTTATTGAAAATATTTCATATATGTATGTAATATTTATCGCAAGTCTTACTACATAGCCCAGGTTGGCCTGTAAGATATGGAGAATCTCCTGCCTCAGTCTTCTAAATACAGAGACCACAGCTGTGTACCACCACATCCAGCCTAAATAGTACCTTTGAAATTTAATTTAATTTTTATTTATTTATGAGAGAGAGAAAGAAGCAGAGAGAGAAAGAGAATGTGGGCACCAGGCCCTCCAGCCACTGCAAAAAGACTCGAGACACATGCACCATCTTGGGCATATGGATTTAAGTGGGAATTGGGAATCGATCCTGGGTTGTTTGGCTTTGTAACCAAGCACCTTAATAACTAAACCATCTCTCAAGCCCTAAGTGGTATCTTATGTAACTATTTATTAACATATTAATTTTAGGGCTGGAGTGATGGCTTAGCTTTTAGGGCACTTGCCTGGGAAGCCCAAAGACCCATGTTCAACTCTTATAATCCCATGCAAGCCAGACACAAAAGGTGACTCAAATGTGCAAGTTTGTACATGTGCACACCTAAAATTATAAGCTTGAATAAAACTCCTGCATGTATTGGGGGGCCATCCATTCAAACTATCATAGCATTGAACCACAAATTTATCTCAGTCTCCAATCCAAATTCAACAACAGAAATGTCCAAATATTATACTTTATATCATTATTTATATTATATATTTTAGATTTTTATTATATATTTACATAATATATAATATACAATTATTCACCATTAATTTTATTGTCAGCATACACTTAGGTATCAATACCACAAGCCAAGGATAATGTTCTACTTATTAGGATATTCTTTAGAGAAAAAAAAGATCAGGTTTGTGCTACGCTGTAGACAAGCTATGTGCTGCACAAGACCTTCTGAAGGTTTAATCTGCTGAAAATCACTAAGGGAAATGTTTTGTCTCTCTGCACACAAGAATTCTCACATGAGAATTGGGGAGATGGCTTGGTGGTTAAAGGTAGTTGCTTGCAAAGCCTAAGGACCCCAGTTTGATTCCCCAGGACCCACCAAAAGCCAGATGCACAAGGTGGTACATGTGTCTGGAGTTCATTTGCAGTGGCTGGAGGCCATTGTGCACCCATTCTTTCTATCTGTCTGTCTGTCTGTCTCTCTCACACACAAATAAATAAACAAAATATTAAAGCTGTAGAAAGATAGGGGGGAAAAAGACAAGCATAGTGGTGCACTCCTTTAATCCCAGCATTTGGGAGGCAGACATAGGAGGACTGCTCTGTGTTTGAGGCCAGCCTGACATGACATAGTGAATTCCAAGTCAGCCTGGGCTAGAGTGAGATATTACCTTAAAAAATGAAAAAAGTAAAAATAGAAAAAATAAAGTTCTTAACTATGGGGCATCTACGGGACCTTTAGTCTAGATTAATTTATCAGAGTGGAAATCTCTATTGTGGACTTATAAGAGGGACAGGCAGACCCAGACCCAGACATTCAGTACAACAGGAAGCTTCTTCAATATATTTTTGTCAGTATACTTCCTTTGCTTTTCCTGTTTCTAAGTCAACTTTGAACTCTTGTCAGTGAGAACACCATCACCATACATCATGCTCCGCCATCCTCTTCCCAGTAAGATGAGTTAAACCTTTCTTCTTTCTGTCGCATCTGCCTGTGGTACTGTGTGATAGCACTAAGAAGATAGACTTCTCCAAGCCTGATGACCACATGCTCTCAGATAATTAGAGATACAGAGGGCTGGAGAGATGCTCAGGCATTGGGGCACTTGCCTGCAAAGCCTAACAACCCAAGTTGGATTCCCCAGGACCCATGTAAGCATGGATGCACAAGGTAGTGCATGCATATAGATTCATATGTGGCAGCTAGAGGCTCAGGGCACACACACTTTCTCTCTCTCTTCAATCTCTGTCTGCTCACAAATAAGTAAATAACTTTTTTTAAAATCAGCTAGAGAGGATCAAATCATGAGTCTTCCCAAGCATTGAACTTCTATTCAGTATCTGCTTATCAAGAATGCAACGGTATTGGCTGGACAGATGGCTTAGTGGCTAGGGATCTTGACTACAAAGCCAGGTTCAATTCCCCAGAACCCACATAAAGCCAGATGTACAAAGTGGCTTATGTATCTGGAGTTTGTTTGCAGTGGCTGGAGACCCTGCTGCACCCATTCTCTTCCCCTCTTAAATAAATAATTAAAATATTTTTTTTAAATAGAAAGAGAAAAGAATGCAAGGGCAGGAAGAAAAGTTGGCATGGGCAGTACTGCAGAAGGTGAGGATGCTGTCTAGAGAATGTGTGTGGAAATTGGACACACCTGAGTTCTAGGAGATACACCACCGAAGACCGCACTCCTGGTTCACACAAGCCACAACCATCGTGGCTCAGTCTCCTGCAACTGCTCAGGGACAGATGAGCTTCACTGAGGACAGACAGGCAGACATCAAGGGAGCAAGAAAGGCCATTGGGATTCAAGGGTCTTTTCTTTAAAAGAAAAGAGGGAGCTGGAGAGATGGCACCTCCTGGAACACAGAACCAAAGGACCCTTGCATTCAGAGGCAGACAAATTGCCGTGCCCTGTTCCATGCATGTATCCTCAGACCTTGGATTTTGTTTTCTTTACTTTGCCTAGTGACAAGGCTTTGCACATGTGGATATGTCCATGATTTTGAAGTGGATGACGGTGGGTGATCTGCAAGTGCAGGAGTTCTTACCAAGACCTCCTCCCTTGTTTTAGCTGCTTAAGGCTCATTTCTAGCTGCACACATGTCCCTAGCCATGCAATCTTTTTTTTTTTTAATTATTTTATTTATTTATTTGAGAGCGACAGACACAGAGAGAAAGACAGATAGAGGGAGAGAGAGAGAATGGGCGCGCCAGGGCTTCCAGCCTCTGCAAACGAACTCCAGACGCGTGCGCCCCCTTGTGCATCTGGCTAACGTGGGACCTGGGGAACCGAGCCTCGAACCGGGGTCCTTAGGCTTCACAGGCAAGCGCTTAACCGCTAAGCCATCTCTCCAGCCCTAGCCATGCAATCTTTGAAAGCACTAAGTTGGAACTGCATTGAGAAATCACTGTGCTAGGAATGAGTAGAAAGGAAAATGAATTATAACTACCACTAGCCCAGTCTGACCTGAAATTTACTTGGTAGTCTCAGGGTGGCCTTGAACTCACAGCCATGATCCTCCTACCTCTGTCTCCTGAGTGCTGGGATTAAAAGAATGTGCCACCATGCCTGCTTATTTTTTATTTATTTATGAGAGAGAAACAGGCAGATAGAGAGAATGAATATGCAAGGGCCTCTAGCCACTGCAAACAAACACCCCATATGTGGATCCTAGCTACAAGTGATTGGACTTCTATATGAGTAGGAATAAAACTCAGTAGCAGAGGCTAGCAAGCTAGAAAGGGGATATAAAGGGAATAGAAAGGGAGGGAGAAGGGACTAAATAGGATGGTACTATATATATGTAAGTATAATAACTGATTAATGGGGGTATAAAGGCCTACGTAGGTCAGGGGAAAAGATTGAGTAAAGAAAAGGTGGTGGGAGGGCTAATTAAAATCTAGGAGGATATAAGTAAGTCATATGGAAACCTACTTTTTTGGAAAATGGAACATTCGGAAGCCATAGACTGTTACTAGAAAATTTTCATTGCCAGGGATGGAATAACAGTGAGTGGGTTGTTGGTCAAGGAGGTCACTGATACTCCCAAAACATGAGCTATTGCTGAGGATCTTGGTTTACCACCAGGAATAGATGGTAAGACCCTATTGCTGAAGACTCCACATACTTGGGCTGCAAGGTCACTGAGAAATCCTGCTGGAGCTGAGCTGAAAACCTCCTTGATTTAGACTAGATGACAGAAAACTGGAAAAATCTACACTGCATGGAGTTCAATGGGATAGAGAAATCATCAGTGGAGACACTCAACAGTAAAAATTGCAAGCCTTACATGTCACCACCCAGGCCAAATGAGTCAATGGGTATGTTGCACTCAGGTTCACAGTGCTGGTAGAAATCACCCAACCAAGAGCATCTTGTGGGAAAAAAGAGGTTTATTTTGGCTTATACACTGGAAGAGACACTCCATAATGGTAAGGAAAATAATGGCATGAGCAGAGGATGGACATCACCCCCTGACCAACATCAGGTGGACAATAGGAACAGGAGAGTGTGCCAAATACTGGCAAGGGGAAACTGGCTATAATGCCCATAAGCCTGTCCCCCAAAATACATTGCCTCCAAGAGTCATTAATTTCCAACTCTCCACCAGCTGGGAAACTAGCATTCAGTACACCTAAACTGAAGGGTAGCACCTGAGTCAAACCACTACATTTTGTCCCTGGCCCTCATAAACTGATAGCCATACATGATGTAAAATGCAATTCATTCATCCATCTTTAAAAGTCTCTATAGTGTTTTTTTAATCAATTCCAATTGTGTTCATACATCCCCATAGTCCAAAGTCTATTAACTGAGTCATAACACCAAAAAATCCCCCCAAACCCCCAAAATTCATAATGACACAGAATAAACCTCCACACTGCAAAAGATGGCATTAGGGATAGCAAAGAACTATACAGCCAATAAAAGATTTAGACAGGGCAAACATCAAATTCGGTAGCTCCAAGTCAAACAACTCTAGTCAGTCACAAATTTCCAAGTCCAATAATTCTAACCAACCACAAGTATTGGAGCTCCCATTCACCCCATCCAGCTAGACTACTCACAGTCCTGGAAAACTTCATCTGGGGCCAGCAGTTCTCCTTGGCAGTCATCTCATGGTCCTGGCATCTCCACTAGGTCTTCCCTGCAACCCACAGTTCATCCTCATGGCCCCATGGGGGTCTCCATGTAGGCATCCATCAAACCTGCTTCATACTGCCCAGGGCCATTTCCAAAACACAAGACTATGTTGCAAACTCAATGACCCTCTCTTTCCTAAATTTCTCATGCTCCACAATGCCAATTTATTGATCCAGGGGAGAATAAAGCAGACTTTGAAGAACAGGACACTCCTTGAGCACTCAGGCCCCTTCAAGAGTCTACATTCTTCCTGTTGCCCCCGTGCAGGTCAGCTGGCCCAATCTCCAAGGTTGTGATCTCTCAATTTCTGCTGAACAGGCAGATGTTTTGGCCTAAAAATTTCTTTCTGTGCCATATCCCTCTGCTCACACCAGTCCATTTATACACAAAGCAACCCTGCACAACTTCTCAGGACATGGGCACAACAGCAAGCTTCTCAAAACACTGTTAGCACAATCCAGGCAAAGCTCTTTCTCACCTTCATAAGCCAAACCTCACAGTCCATAATTATTATTGTATTCAGGTCTTTCAACTCTGGCCAGAATAGTCCACCAAGCTGTACTTAGAGCACTATAAGGCATCTCTTAGGCCAACATTTCAAATACTTCCACATTCCTCTTGAAAATCAGCTCCAAAAGGCAAAAGCCACATAGGCAGGTGACTGGAAATAATCCCACTCCTTGGTACCAGTTTACTGTTGCAGTCAGGTTCACATTGCTGGTATAAATAACCCAGCCAGGAGCATCTTATGGAAAAAAAAAAGAGGTTTATTTTGGCTTACAGAATCAAGGGGATGTTTCATGATGACAGGGAAAATGACAGCATGAGCAGAGGATGGACATGACCACCTGGCCAACATCAGATGGACAACAGAAACAGGAGGGTGTGCCAAACACTTGCAAGGGGAAACTGGCTATAATGTCCATAAGCCTCCCCCCACCCCAGTACACTGCCTTTAAGGAGCATTAATTCCCAAATCTCTATCAGCTGGATACCTAGCATTCAAAGCAACTAAATTTATGGGGGACACCTGGGTCAAACCACCACAAGGTAGAATAGTGACATGTCTGTTACAGGGGAAACCAACTGCCCTATAATTAGACTTGAGGCCCACTCCATGGGACAGAATACATCACTGATAGTGAAAACATACAAGAGGTGAAGTCATGAGTCCTAGGGGTGTAATGTCTGCTGGTGTCTGGCTAAATGTATATACTATGCTAATGAAACTGCCCAGTAAGCACTTCTCTTATGGTACATACCCATATGTTAATGCTACTCTCACTTTAGGTTGGAGAAACTCCTCTTTCCAGATGACATTGACCTTGGAATGACTCAGAAAGCACCCTGATGCTGAGAAGTGACAGAGGAGTGCTCAGCACTGAAATATCTTGATCACATCTTCCAAGGCTCAGGACCAACTGCAGAAGAGGTGGCAGAAATAATGTAAGAGCCAAAGGAATGGTAGGACCCTCAGTCCTTAGGCATTGTGGGCAAGGGCCTTTACCACTAAGCCATCGCTCCATCCCTGATTTTTAAAAAATTATTTGAGACATGGTTCCCAGGCTGCCTCAGTTTCCATAATTGTAGACAATAAACTATGGTAATTTCCTCCCTCCACCGACTTGCACCTTTGAAACTCCACTCTCCATCATATCCCCTCCTCCTCTCAATTACTCTCTCCTTCATTTTGATGTCATAATCTATTCCTTCTATTATGATGTTCTTGTGTAGGTAGGTAGTGTCAGGCACTGTGAGATCATGGATATCCAGTCCATTTTGTGTCTGGAGGAGCACATTGTAAAGAAACTCAGTCATTATGTCACTGGACGTCATTTTAGGTCTCTCATTTCAGTTTTTAAACCCTATATGGAAAAGTTCAAGGGCATAGAGGCTCAGGCTTATAATCAAAACACCGATAAGGCTGAGGGAGGAGAATGGAGAGTTTTAGGCAGCCTGGAAACCATGTCTCAAATAATTAACAAATAAACAGGCCTGAAGTGATGGTTTAGTGATAAAGTCATTTGACAACAATGCCTAAGGACCAAGGTTCAATTCCTTAGAACCCACATAAAGGCAGATGCAAAAGATGTTACATTCATGTGGCATTTGTTTGCAGTGGCTGGAGGTCCTGGCTGGCATGCCCATTCTCACTCTCTCTCTCTCTCTCTGTCTCATAAATAAAATAAAATAAAATATTCAAGGATATTTCCTGATTTTGTTCTTCCATGGTCCATACAGTGCTGCTTTTTTTTTTGGAGGTAGGGTTTGGCTCTAGCACAGGCTTACCTGGAATTCACTCTGTCATCTTAGGCTGGCCTCAAACTCCCAATGATCCTCCTACCTCTGTCTCTGCAGTTCTGACATTAAAGGTGTGTGCTACCATACATGGCTTTATGTTGCAATTTTTAAATGCATGCTTTGTGTTGAAGAGCAATACTGGGGCTCAGAGATGTTGCAGAGTGGGTTAAGACCTGTCACACAGGCATGTGAACCTGAGTTTGAACACCCAGCAACTATGTAAAATGCTAGGAGTATTGGTGCATGTCTGCCCTCCAAGTGCTGGGGAAAGAAGGAATCCTGATGTTCACAGGCCAGTGAATCAGGCTGAATGAATGAGCTCCAGGTTCAGAAGACACCCCAATAGTAAGAATAAGAATGTCAGAGAGATGGCCTAGCAGTCAAGCACTTGCCTGAGAAGCCTAAGGACACTGGTTCAAGGTTTGATTCCCCAGTACCCAGGTAAGCCAGATGCACAAGATGGGGGACACATGTGCCTGTAGTTCCTTTGTAATGGCTGGAGGACTTGGTGTACCCATTCGCTCATCCTCTCTCCCTCCCTCTCTCTCTCTCTCTCTCTCTCTCTCTCTCTCTCTCTCTCCCTCTCTCCCTCTCTCTCTCAAATAAATAAGTTCTCATTTCCTTCTCCTGACTATGCACTTGATGTCCCATTTCCTATAGGATTCAGGAGCAGAGCTGTCACATTAGGAGCTGGGACCTGTGTCTGGAGCTGAACTCCATGTCAGGTCTATTTCAGGAAGAGCTTTCTTTTCTTCTTTCTCTCTCTCTTACATAAATTAAAATTTAAAAATATTTTTAAAAAATAATGTTAACCTCCAGCCTTCACTTATATGCATATCCCACATGTATGTGTGCACCACACATCCAAACATGTAAACCACATATATATGTGAGCATTCCAAACAATCATAAAGATAATTATGGCTAGAGAGATGACTCAACAGTTAAGGTGCTCGCCTGTGAAGCATAAAGAACCAGGTTTGGATACCAGGACCCATATAAGCCAGGAGCAGAATGTGGTACATGCATCTGGAATTTGTTTGCAGTGGCTAGAGGCCCTGGCATGCCTATTTTCTCTGTCTGTCTCTCTCTGCTTGAAAATAAATAAATACAAAAGAAAAGAGTACTAGACATAGAGAGATGGCTTAGTGGTGAAGATGATTGCCTGCAAAGCCTAGGGACCCATTTTCAACTCTCCAGATCCCATGTAAGCTGGACACACAAAGGTGAAGCAAGTACAAGGTCACACATGTACAGTGTGCGCATCTGGAGTTTGATTGTATTGGCTGAGGCCCTGGTGCACCAATATTCAATCTCTCTCTTTTTCTCTAATAAAAAATAAATAAGGACTACACTTGATGCATGATTGTAATTTCTTTGTTTAAATATTTAATGTAATTTATTTGAGAGAGAGAGAGACAGAGGCAGATAGAGAGATAGAGAATGGGTACATCAGGGCCTCTAGCCAAGGCAAACAAACTCCACATTCACACGCCACCTTGTGCCTCTGGTTACATAGATACTAGGGAAGTGAACCTGGGTCTTTAGGAATTGCAGGCAAGTACCTTAACCACTAAGATACATAATTTCTAATTTAAAAGGATGGTGGGCTTTCAATTAATGCATTTGTGGTAGATTCAATGTTTGGTCCCTTACACTGAGATGTTCTTATGTATTTATTTTCAAACAGAGAGAGAGAGAAGTGAGAAAAATATAGAGGGAGGGGGCAGAGAATGGGCATTCCAGGGTCTCCAGCCACTATAAACAAACTCCAGATGCACATGCCACCTTGTGATTCTAGTTTTATGTGGGTCCTGGAGAATTGAGCCTGGTCCTTGGTCTTTGCAGGCAAGTGCTTTAAGTACTAAGCCATTTCTCCACTCCCAACTCAGGCATTTTTTAAAAAGTAAACATCCTGCTAGAGCCTCTGACAGGCAGAGTCCCGCCACAGGGGTTGTTTCACTGGTGTTGAACTGAGGTAAGCCTTAAGGTGTGTTTTCAGGTGGCTCTCCAGTTAAAACTTACTAGGTGTGAGTACAGCTGTGTGAGCTCTGGAGGTTCAAGCTTGCTTGTGATAATAGCTGTTGGTTATGTCTCTCTGCTTGGATCTATGAAAGGAAGCCAGATTCTTGTACCACTGATGCTGTTTCCTTGGCTCTACAAGCAAGAAATCAATCCCTCCTGTATACTGTGTCCTGTTAGATGTTTGTCCCAGCATTATGGAACTATAACAAAATAATATGCTAACATTCACTTCAAGAATTACATATTGATGTGCTGACTTTATGAACTCAACATGTTCATCACAAAAACCCTCCCATGTTAAAGACATTATCAAACCTGCTCTTAGGAGGTGTCTCAATGCTTGAAGGCACTTGATTGCAAAACCTGATGATCCACATTCGATTCCCCAGTTCAGACAGAAAGCCAGATGTACAAAATTTGCTGTGATAGTTCAAGAGGGCTTGGTGCATTCATTCCTTCATTGTCTTTATCTAGCAGATAAATAAAGTATTTTAAAAAATAAAATAAGGGCTGGAGAGATGGCCTAATGAGTAATGCTTTGTGTGTGAAGCCTAAGAACCCATGTTTGACTCTCCAGATCCCATTTAAGCCAGATACACAAAGGTGAGGCAAGTGCAAGGCTGAACATGCCCACTAGGTGGGGCAAACATCAGGCATTCAATTTCAGTGACTGAGGCCCTGGCACACCAATTCTCTTTCTCTGTCTCTCTCTCTCTCTCTGTCATTTACTCCATGGTTAAGGCACATGCCTGCAAAGCCTAATGACCTGGGCTTGTTTCCCCAGTACCCATGAACAGCCAGATGAACAAAGTGGCTGGAGGCCCAGGAATAACCATTCTCTGTCTCTCTTCTCTATCTCTTTCTTCTTGCAAATAAATGAATAATATTTTTAAAAAATAAAAAAAAAATCATACCATAGGAAAAAGGATGCATTGCCAAACCTCCTTGCAAAGACTCAAATAATAATTTAGGCTCAACTTACCATTCATTTCTCTGGAGTAAGTTGTGAATTCTGGCATTATAAAAGAACCATAAATAAAAATGGAAATGGTGGACTGGAGAGATGGCTTGGGACTTAAGACACTTGCCTGCAAAGCCTAAGAACCAGGATTTTATTTCCCAGGACCCATGTAAAGCAAGATACATGAAGTTGCTTATGTGTCTGGAGTTTGTTTCCAGTAGCTGGAGGCCCTGTTTCTCCTATTCTATATGTCTTAAATAAATAAATAAATAGTTTAATAAATGGGAATGGGAGGATGTGGTTGCTTTCCCAAACCATTTTGTTAACAAAAATGGACTTGCTAATTTACTGGTCCAAACTACTTTTATGTAAACTGGGGCACATGTATGATATTGCAATTTAATCTAGGTTGACATTAATTTTTGTTGCCCAGAGTTTCAACAAAATTAGTTTATGCATAGATAACAAGCAATCACAGGAAGGTGATGCATTGGGGAGATACTATTCTAGTATATAAAACCAACATGATAAAAGCTTGAGTCAAAGAGGGGGAATTCAATATATTGAGGATTCAAGGTAAAATGAATTTTAGAAATATATGAATGGTGAAGGATGGTGGTACCTCCCCTATATAAGTATCTATGTCCAGTGACCGTGGGACTGCAAAGTCTTTTAAAAATTGCTCTATCTCACTCTAGCACTGTGAAACTATAAATATACAGTTACAAGCCATTCTCATCAGCTGTGCCTTTCAGAGCTCAGAATAGAATGTTTAAATAAAAGCAGTACAGAGCATATTAACATTTGCAGTGGGCGTAATAGCTAATTGAATCTTAGCAGAAAGATGTCTTCAAAATGAAGTAACTTAACAATATTTTCACCCCTTCTGTGAGGAAGGAGGAGGTTTTCTTCACTAGAAATTGGAAATACCTGATTTAATCCTTCCATCCTCACCTCCTTCCCCCTCCCTTACTCCCTTCTTCCTTCTCTTCAGAAAAGTGGTTTAAAATATGAAATATTCGTTGAAACTTACAGATCCAGAAGAAGTTCCATAATGGCAGAAGAAGCTAGCCTGCTTTCACAGGTTCAAACAGAGAGAGAGAAGCCACAAGCCCAAAAGCCTCACAGCACACTTCAGAAACTGCAGGTGGAACTAGCCACTTTGCATATATTTAGATTGGAATTTCAAACCCACTACCACACCTTAGGGCTGGAACCTAAGATCCACTCAGTGAAACTGCCTTCAGCCAGGTGGCTGCAAATACAAACTACAAACTAATAAAACACTGAATATATTGGGGGCCATCTATTCAAACTACCACATATAATATATATGTATATGTTTATATATATAAGATATACATTCACATATATATATTAATATATAGATATCCTCATATATATATGAATAGATATCCTATATACATCATACACCATATATATATTCATATATCCTATATTTATATCCATCCATCCCAGCATTTGGGAGGCAAAGGTAGGAGAATCACCATGAATTCAAGTCCATATGTATATTTCATGTGAACAAGTAAATGTCTCCATTATAAGAATGTGTAAGAAACATCATCAGTAAACTCACCCCTGTGAGAACACATACCAGGACCCCTGCAAGGAGGAGCTCCCATCCAAGAAGTTCAAGCTCCAGGAAGTAAGATCCTGGGGGAGGTGGAGGAGAGATAATGAGGCAGGAAGTGACCTCACAAAGCAGTGGAGTTGAAGTCTCATTTCCAAGAACTTCTGAGATGTGTTTTTTTTTGGGGGTGGGGGGGTGGGGGGGAGACAGTACCCTCATTTCTGGAATTTTTCTGCTCTTCTTTCTGACTTGACTGCATCATAGGTTCTACCTCATGGAACAGTGTTTCAGTGAGAGAATCCTTTCTACTCATTTTAAAATATTTTAATTAATTATTTAATTCATTAATTTATTTGAGAGAGAGAGAGAAGATGGGTATGCTAGGGCCTATACTCACTACAAGAAAACTCCAGACACGTGCTCTGCCTTGTTCATCTGGCTTTACATGTGTCGCGGGAAATCTAACCTGGGCCTTTAGGCTTTGCAGTCAAGTGCCTTATCCACTGAGCAAACTCTTCATCCAGTCTTGTGGGATTTTAACAGACCTAAGGGGAAAACTTGTTAACAGAATATGACCTTCTATTGATAATAAACACTCTTTATCTTAAAGTAAAGAAACAAAATGAAAGATAGATGTACTTTTGTTTTTAGTCAATTAAAAAAATGTCATGGATGTCAGCTGTGGTAACTCATGGGGAGGCTGAGGTAGGAAGATGGTCATGAGTTTCAGCCCAGCCTGAGCTTCAGGGTGAACTTCAGGTCACCCTGAGCTATATTGACACCTTCTCTCAAAAAAAAAAATAATAATAATAATAATCAGGGTTTGACATATGGCTCAGAGGCTAAGGATCTTGTCTGAAAAGCCAAAAGACAAAGGTTCAATTCCCAAATACCCACATAAAGCCAGATCCACAAGGTGGCTGCATGTTTCTGAAGTTCACTTGCAGTGGCTGGAGGCCCTAGTGCCACTGGATCCCACACATTCTCTCTCTCTGCCTATTTCTCTCTCAAATAAATAATAAACAAATAAATTAGTCAGAACTAAGTTCAATATAAAGAACATCAACCCCCACAAAATTATCTTTATGATCAGAACTTTCAACCCATGAGTAAATTCTGTAGCATACCACACTCAATTCTTCTCTTAAAATGTTTTAGTTATTTTTATTTATTTGAGAGTGACAGACAAAGACAGGAAGAGGCAGGTAGAGAGAGAGAATGAGCGCACCAGGGCCTCCAGCCACTGCCAATGAACTTCAGATGCATGTGCACCCTTGTGCAACTGGCTAATGTGGGTCCTGGGGAATCAAGCCTTGAACCAGGGTCTTTAGGCTTCACAGGCAATCACTTAACCACTAAGACATCTCTCCAGCCCCACACTCAATTCTTAGTGTGCTTGTCCTTTCCTCCATGGATTTATGAGTGAATGCAAAAACCCTGAAAGGAATATTTCCACACCATCTATTCTGTAATCCCTAAGACATCTTTGCAGTAAAATAACTTCTAGAATAACTCACCAAGACCATAAATATATAAAATCCTATATCAAAATTTTGCCTTAACCCAGGTTACAAAAGCATTTAGTCCACTGCTAATAGAAGAATTGAAGATAGGCTGAGCATGCTGGTGCATGTCATTAATCCCAACACTTGGGAGGCAGAAGTCTGAGGATTGTGGCCATGAGTTTGAGGCCAGCCTGAAACAACATAATGAAATCCAAGTCAGCCTGTGCTAGAGTGAGACCTACCTTGAAAAAAAAGAAATTCGTATAAGAGGAAATGCTTCATTAGTCATGGGTTTAATCAATTATTTCAGTACTTGAGTGTGTTTTTTTCTTAATTTGTAATCACATGCTTTTCACTTTGTTGTTGTTGTTTGAGTTAGAGCCTTGCTCTAGCCCAGGTTGACCTGGAATTCACTATTTCATTTCAGGGTGGCCTCAAACTCTAGGCAATCCTCCGACCTCTGGACCTCTGCCTCCCAAGTGCTTGGATTAAAGGCATGTGCCACCACACCTGGCTTAATGTTATTTTTTTAATTTATTTATTTGACAGAGAGAGGCCAGGTCCTCCAGCCACTGCAAACAAAGTCCAGATGCAGGCATCTCCTTGTGCATCTGGCTAGCATAGGTCTTGGGGAATCTAATCTGGGTCCTTTCACTTTGCAGGGAAACACCTTAACTGCTAAGCCATCCCTCCAGCACCTGCTGTTGTTTAAAAAAAATATTTTATTTATTTCAAAAAAAATTTCTTTAAAAAAGAAAAAAGGTAGATCAGAGGAAGGTGACTTATATCCTAATGGCATATCTTTATTTAAAGTCTCTTTCTCCCATAATGGGAGCCCACTCCTCACTGCTATTTTGCTGCATCTAAAAGGCAACAGTATCTTTCATTGTTGCTGGAGGGGTCTCCTGAAACATGGAAAAGAAAATATCTTTTGTTTCCAAGTTTTTGTTTTTCTCTTTATCATGGGAACCTAGCCATCAATGGTGTGTGCATGCACACACACACACACACACACACACATGCACGCATGCATGTGCATGCATGTGCGTGTGTGAAGTTGCAGGATATTAAAACTTCTTATTTTCTCAGAGAATCTAATTTGAGTCAGTCAATGTAGTGGTTCATAAAATATCATACCATTTCAAAAGAGTCTTAACTTTAATTTTCCATAAGGCATGTTTACTGCTGTTCCCGCTAACATTAATAACTTGTAAATAAGTGATGGCGTTCAATGACTTTGTCACATCAGATGAAATTTAAATCACACCCAGTCCTCAGGTAGTGTCTTTCCATCTTTTCTGCTTTTATCAACATGATTTTGCCCAGTTCTGGATAAGCTACTGTAGTAGACAGCTTCATGTTCACTGAGATAAACTTCCAGACCAGGCACAGTTATGGAGGAAGGGATTTATTGAAGCTTACAGATACAAGGGAAGTTCCATAATGGCAGAAGAAGGTGGCCTACCTTCACAGGCCCAATCACAGAGAGAGAGAGACACAAAGCCTAAAGCCTCATAGCACAGCACACTTCAGAAACTACAGCTAGGCACACTTTGCATATCTTTAGATTGAAATCTGAAACCCACCAACACACCTTAAGATCCACCCAGTGACATTGACTCCAGCCAGGTGGCTGTAGATGCAAACTACAAATAATAAAAAACTGAATATATTGGGGGCCATCTATTCAAACCACCACAACTACCTACATTTTGTTTTGTGAGATAGTAATCAAGGCTCTCTCTCCCCATCTCCTCAAAAAACTCAAAACTAAAATTCCAATTTAGTCTTAAGACATGTCATTGGGGCTGGAAAGATGCCTTAGCAGTTAAGCCACTTTCTTTGCAAGCCTAAGGACCTGGGTTCAATTCCCCAGTACTCACTTAAACCAGATGCACAAGGCGGTGCATGCATCTGGAGTTCATTTGCAGTGGCTAGAATCCCTGGCCCACTCATTCTCTCTCTTTCTATCTGCCTCTCTCTCTCTCTCTCTCTCTCTCTCTCAAACAAATAAATATTTTAAGTCTTGAGTACTCTACAGTATGAAGGAAAGCTACGTACAAACAGATGATCCTCCTACCTCTGCACCATCCTGTTGACATTAACTTACTTTTTATGCAATGGAGATTTATTTCTGAAAAATATCTGAACCAACCAAGTAGGATTTTATTTTAATTTTTCTAAAATATTATTTTATCTATTAATTTGAGACAGAGAGAATGGGTGCACCAGGGCCTCTAACCACTGCAAATGAACTCCAGATGCATGTGCCAACTTGGACATCTGGCTCATGTGGGTACTGGAGAATTAAACCTGGGTCCTTATGGCTTCCCAGGCAAGCACCTTAACTGCTGAGCCATCCCTTCAGACCCCATATCCTGTTTTCCAATCTTCCCTAAGGGCATCTTTGACAGACAATGTAACCCACATTTGGAAAACTGGACTTACCCTGTGCATGGTGTATTTGCATCTCTGAGAGGCATGCTCACACACATAAAATCAAATGGACACATTCCAAATCAGGTGAGCACCATATTTTCCTGATCCTGACAGCCTTCCCTCCTAATAAAAATTTGTGCAATGGATAGTGAGGAGATGATGGTGAACCCTGCACACATAGTTTCAGCCCAGGAGAAAAAAACAGAATAATTAGAAAACAATAAATAAATAAATACAGGAAAGAATTGTTTAAAAATAATACTAAGCCATGTCTGTTGCTAGAATTCACACTGTGTATTTTATAAATAAATTGGGAAGGAAGGAGTGTGGGAGAAATGACAGGAAGAGGGAGAGAAGGGAGAAAGGAGGGAGAGAGGTGGGAAGGGAATAAAAGAAAGGGAAGCGGGGTTGGAGAGATGGCTCAGGGGTTATAACAATTGCCTGTGAAGCCAAAGGACCCAGGTTCAGTTCTCCAGGACCCACATAAGCCAGATGCACACAGTGGCACACATGGCTGCAGTTCATTTGCAGTGACAGTTGAAGGCCCTGATGTACCCATTCTCTCTTTTTTCTCTCAATCAAACAATAAAATAAAATAAAATAAAACAAACGTATAAAAAAGAAAGAAAAAGGGAAGAGGGAAAGGAAGACCCAGGAAGAGGGTAGAGGGAAGGCAAGGAAAGGTAAGGTAAAGGAGGGAGGAATTAGAGGAAGGAAGGAAGGGCCTATGTCATTGAGTACAACCTTCTGAAAGACTTCATTACACAAACAAAGTCAATGGAAATTAGAAATAACCCTATACAGGATTATATTATCATATGGTGGTAACCTTCAGACTAGTATCAATGAGATAACTGTCCACATGGGTGAGGCCTATATTTTTTTCAATGAAGCTATAGAGATAGAATGTAGATATTAGCTGGGCATAGTGGTGTAGACCTTTAATCCAAGTACCCGGGAGGCAGAGTTATGAGGAGCATGGCTGTGAGTTTGAGACCACCCTGAGACTACATAGTAAATTTAAGGTCAACTTGGGCTAGAATGAGACAGTAACTTGAAAACAAAAACAAAGAAAATAAAAATAAAAAGAATGTATATATTAAAGGTAAGAACAGAGATGCAGCTGCAAGGAGGTTAGATCTCATTCAGATAGACAGAGAGATGTGGATAGATGACTGACCATCAGCTGCATTTGAAACAACCAAAAAGTCCCTGACAACAACCACCACACTGTTTACAGCTTCAGCATGGACAAATAGCTTCCACCAAACTTCCCAGTGTCCTGTTGTGTTCTCCACTTCTTCCCCCAGTAATATACAGAGTGCCTTTAAAAAATATTTATTTGGGCTGGAGAGTTGGCTTGGCAGTAAATGTGCCTGCCTGTGAAGCCTAAGGATCCAGGTTCAATTCTCTAGTACCCATGTAAGTCAGATGCACATGCATTTTGAGTACCTTTGCAGTGGCTGGAGACACTGGCGTGCCCATTGTCTCCTTCTCCCTTCCTCCCTCCCTCCTCCCTGCCTCCATCTCTCTCACAGCCTTACAATTAAAAACAATATTTTTTAATGGAAAAATTAATTCAATGAGGCAGATGTGTACTATTGTATTCAAACCCATAGTAACATCCATGTGTCCATATTCATATAAATGAATGGATAAAATGATAAATAAAATTTAGCATAATTATTTTCTATTTTCAACTATCTGTCCATAAAAGAATTCCTGTTCCTCTCCTCTACCCTCTTTACATAGTAGGTTGGGTAGACAGTCAAAGATAAACTATGGCCAGGCATGGTGGCATACACCTTTAATGATATTTTTAAAATATTTTATTTATTTATGAGAGACAGAGAGAGAGAAACCTAGATAATGCCACAGAGGGATGTGGGGCCACCTATTTAACCTCCCCCAAAGTTACAGAGGTGTGGAAATATCACACTCAGTGCCATTACTATGGAATTCATAGACAAGTAATGTCTGTTCATTGAATAATTAAAAAAATATACAACTAGGGTTGGAGAGAAGGCTTAGCAATTATGGCATTTGTGTGTGCAGCCTAAGGACCCATGTTCAACTCTCAAGATCCCATGTAAGCCAGACTCATAAAGGCAGGGCAAGTGCAAGGTTACACATGCCCACTAGGTGGTGCAAATGTCCAGAGTTTGATTACAGTAGCTGAGGCCCTAGTGTGCCAATTATCTCTCTTTCCCCTCCCTCTCCCTCTCCCTCCCTGCCCTCTCTCTCTGCCTATCTGTCTCTCTATATAAAAATAAAATTAAATAAATTTAAAAGAACTTCAAAAAAGATATGGGAGGCCTGGTAACAGGGAGAAATTTTTTTTCCTGCTTTTCCCTTAGTTCTCAAGTCATAAAGATCATGAACTTGATTTAGTCTTAGTGCAATGACAAAGAAAAAGAAATCCTTAGTTATAGGGAAGGAAGGAAGGATGAAGAAAGAAAGGCAGGAAGGGAGAGAGGAAGAGAGGGAAGAAAGAAGGGAGAGGGGGGAAAAAAGGAGAGAGGGGGAGGAAGGAGAGAGGAAGAGAGGAAGCAAAGAAGGAAGGAAGGAAGGAAGATCAAGGGAGGGAGGGAGAGAGAAAGAAAGGATGAAAGCAAAGAAGGGAGAGAGGAAGAAAGAAAGGAAGAGAGGGAGAGAGAGAGGGAAAGCAAAGAAAAGAAAGAAGGGGAAGGGAGAAGGCAGAGAGAAAAAAAGGATAGAAGGAAGGTCAAAGAAAATAGGTTTGGAAAATGTAAATATAATTTTCAAATTATATCATTAATACACCAAGACACTATCCACATAACATTAAATATGGGTAGTGTCCTGAATTTTCATATACTTTAAAAATAATTTTATTTATTTATTTGCAAGCAGAGAGAAAGAGAGAGTGAGAAGAGATGCAGACAGAGAGAATGGGTGTGCCTGGGACTCCAGCTGCTGCAAAAGAACTCCAGACACATACGCCACCTTTTGCATCTGACTTTATGTGGGTCTAGAGATATCAAACTTTGGTCATTAGGCTTTGCAAGCAAGCATCTCTAACCACTGAATTTTCTGTTCATCCCCTTCATACATTGTTATGTTCCCAAATCCAGTCTGGGTAACAATACAAGCATGAAACTGAGAATACGATGCTTATACTGAAGGGTGTCTAAATTCTACTAAAAATGAGTTACACATTCAAAGTACACAAGCACAAAGGCTTCCAACCCAGAGCAGTGGTAAATGTCAGCATGCATGAGGGTATTGTTTATTCATATTTAGCTTTTAATTTCTCCTGTAACTACTAGATTTATTTTAAAAACACAGAAGCTTGCTTTCATTTTCCTTAACATCTGACAAGTCATACACAAGCGATTAAGCCTCTTAGTCACCACTTCCCCACACACCAACACACTGAGAATATGAATTTCGAGCAAGCTCATTTGTTCATCAAGATAATCATCTTGTTCCATTTTTATTGCTTCTTCCCTTTTATTGCTACTAAGAAATGGGGGGGGGAGTATAGGAAAGAAACAATTCAGTGTTCCCCACAACCTTGCTTCCAGAATCCTCAACAAATATAAAATAAATAAATCAAATGGGAAAATATAAAACTATGAGCTCATTTCACTGCATTTCTGGCAATTTAAATGGTTTTTCATGAAATAAATTTATTTTATTTATTTGCCAGAGAGAGAGACAGAGATTGTGGGTATGCCAGGTCCTCCAGCCACTGCAAATGAACCCAGACACATGCACCACTTTATGTGTCTGGCTGTACATGGGTATTGAGGAATTGAACCCTGGACCAACAGGCTGTGCAAACAAGTAACTTTAACTGCTGAGGCATCTGTCCAGCCCTGTTTTCATATCTGGTGGGACAAATGCCAGGTCGCACATGCACACTAGGTGGCACAAGCATCTGCATTTGATTGTGGTGGCTGAGGCCCAGGCATGCCAATTCTCTCTCTCTCTCTCTCTCTCTCCCTCAGCCCCCCCCCCTCTTATTTTTTAAATGAAATTAAAAAGGAAAGAGACCATATAATACATGCTGCAAATGTATACACTTTTTCCTTATCCATATGCCCTGGGTATGGTTGTGTCATGACCTAGAAACTTGTAGAAAAAACTGGGGAGCAATGGTGGAGAGATTACTCAGTGTTGAATGTGCTTGCTTGCAAAGCCTAAGGACCCAGGTTCAATCCCCCAGTGCAAATGTAAAACCAGGTGTACAAAGTGGCACATTCATCCAGACTTTGTTTGCAGCAGCTAGAAACTCTTTCTCTACCCCCCACCTTGCAAATAAAAACAAAAACTGGGCTGCAGAGACATTTCAGTTATTAAGGCGTTTGCTTGCAAAGCCAAAGGACCCAGATTTGATACCCCAGGACATGCATACATTCAGATGCACAAGGTGGTGCATCTGGATTTTGTTTGCAGCAGCTGGAGGCCCTGGTGCACCTACTTGCGCTCTCTCTCTCTCTCTCTCTCTCTCTCTCTCTCTCTAATAAATAAATAAAATAAAATTTTTAAAAGATGTGCACAATGGAATTATATTCTTTGGTAAAGAAAAATGAGATAGTAAAATTTGTAAGAAAATGGATGGAGTGGTAAACAAATCATTCTAAGTAAGGTCACACAGTCACAGGTACTCTTTCATCTGTGGTTTCTAACTGGGATCAGTTGGAGATGAGTTCAAATGGCAGCAAGCACCATGAATGTAGGCATAAAACTAGAATGAGATCGGGAGAGAGAAGAAATAGGGAAAGAGGGGAGGAGGCATTACTTGGCTGGTTTGGTGGGGGGACAGGTTATCATAAGTGGGAGGACTTGGAAGGGTAAGAAGGGTGGGGAGGGAACTACACAAAAGTTAAGACAGCATGCATCAGTTTCATAGAAAGAGGCTAGCATTATATAAGATATAATCATCTGACGGAGCCCACTGGCAGAGGAGAACAGTACCTGAGGGGGGAGTGAGGATTAAGAAAAAAAGATGAGAGACAAAAGAGGAACTCAGGAGGGCTATCAGTGAATACTGAAGCCCCGACTTTATTTAGTTCAGCTATTTTATACTTCTTCTCAGAGCACAAGAATGCAAGCAGAAAAATGCTAATATTTATACAGGATCTCTTTAGAAAGCCACATCTTCCTACACTGGTCAAAGAACAGTCAAATCTTAGCCTCCAGCTCAAAATGTTATTTCTTTCTCAATTCCCAGAACCTCAGCTGATATCTAATCTCATGCATGGCAAAACATTCTGCTTCTCTCTGGCCCACTGTATAAGTGTACACAGGTCATAAACAAATGTCCAGGCAAATGGCTCCCGACAACCATCAATAAAGATGGAGGGGAGACACTTTGGACAAAAGGTAGAAAAATCTTAACCTGAAAACCATGGACTCAGCCAGTGAATCCAAGGCAAAGAATATGGTTGTCCCACACACAGAGCTGTTGGCTAGGGAGACACATGAAGTCCACAGAATAATGTAGACCATTGCCAAAGCACCAGATTACCTGCCAGAGCTAAAAAGTAAGACCCAATTGCTGAAGATACCACAGGCAGTGGTCACAGAACATTGGAATACCCTGCTAGGAAAAGGAAAACTGCCTTCCTCCTGGCTAGTCCTCACAGTGCTGGAAAGCCCTATGGGAGCTGCTGGAGGACAATGGTCACCAAAAGCATGACTAAGCAGGAGACTCTGCAGAAGGATACCCTTGTGCAATAGTGGCACACAGGCTCTGTGGGTAACCAACAGTTCTTTGAATGGACAGGTGCCCCACTCATATATGGCACTGGAAACCAAGTCAGAATCCCATAGACAGGAAATTCAAATCTCAGAAAGAAGCTACCACTGCTCCCTGGAGAAGAAAAGTGAGCTTGCACACCAAAACTTCTCTCAAATAACTATAAACCCCCTTTAACCCAAGCTTCTCTTCTCATGGTTGGAGAAGCTGCTTAATTTTACAGATGACAGAGAAAAGAGAGGAGAAACAAGGTACACTGATGAGACAAGAAGACATCTGACTGCCCCATGAGACATTCCATCTATACCACATCTGCTGGTGCCCAGCAGCAATTGTACAGGAAGTGACAGGAACGCTGCTCTTACTGCTCGCCTGACAACTAGCTCTTGGTGATGGTGACAGACACAGTGATCATATCAAAGCAGAAGTCCAGAGGCTACAGAAAACTCAACCCTAATTTGGACTGCCAACAGGACTGCCATACCTCAGAGAGAACATTGCAGATGAGGGGGAGGAAAGACTGTAAAATCCAGAGTGGGTAGAAATATTTTGAAGCATGGTCCCTCCCATCCCACCACACAGGGACTGACTGATGCCTTCATGATCCACAGTGAATGCCATAATCCCATAGAGGAATATCCCCAGGGTAATCAGAGCAGGGTAAAGGGGATAAAAGAGCTGTTTTATTTAAAAGTTACTTTGTTATATATTAAATTTTAAAAGTGAAAAAATAGCAGGCATCAATTTTGACATGATCATACATGCCTTTCATAAATCAACAGAATGGTGGCACAACCTTTAATCTCAGCACTTGGAAGGCAGAAGTAGGAGGATCAACATGAGTTTGAGGCCACCCTGAGACTACACTGTGAATTCCAGGTCAGCCTGAGCTAGAGTGAAACCCTACCTCAAAAAAACAAACAAACAAACAGACAAAATAGAAATGGACAGTAGAACAGTGGTTGCTAAGAATAGGAAGGGAGGGTGCACACAAGGATCTACCTGACAAGACCAGATCTTCAGTTCAGAATGAAAAAATGTTCGGGAGATGTATAGTAGCAATGATTACACACAATGTTTATACAGTTAATGTCAGTGAATGATATGATTAAAATTTTGAAATGGAAAATTTTGTGTTATGTATATTTTATCATCTTTGTTAAATGGCCTTTAATGCTGCATATTTAACTTGTTTCTTACAAATTCTATAATTTTAAGTTTTAAATAACAATAGTCATTTCAGTTATATGACTGTCATAATGGGAAATCTCAAGAAAACAAAGTTACAGACTAAAGTAATAATCAAAAAAAACTTAATGTACCATTATAAAAAAAGGAATAAAAGTAATTAATGTTATACTGGTACTTTTAATGCTATTCATTAAGAATTTAAGCCTGGTACCAGGAAGATGGCTGAGCAGTTAAATATGTTTATTTATAAAGCATGTTGGCTTGGATTTGATGCCCCAGTACTCACATAAAGCCAGATGTACAAAGTGGTGCATATATTTGAAATTCATTTCTCTCTCCCTCTCCACTCCTCAGTTCAATTTTTATAATATATATTTTAAAAGGATTTCAAGGCTGAGGACCTGTCAATTGATGAGAGTGGGATATTGATGGGCTTGCCTTTGGAGGTGATTTGTTTCTTCTCTCTAACTGCTTTCAATATATTTTCTTTGGTTTGTGTGTTTAGTAGTTTAATTATAATATGGTGAGGAGAGGTTCTTTCCAGATTTTGTCTGTTTGGTGTTCTAAAAGCTTCTTGTATCTGCATTGGCATTTCTTTCCCAATTTGAGGAATATTTTCTTCTATGATATTGTTGAAAACACCTACTATGCCTCTGGATTGAAATTCTTCTCCTTCTGTTATACCCTGAATTATTATTTTTGATCTTTTCATAGTGTCCCAGATATCTTGAAATTCCCATTCATACCTTGCTATCAGTTTGTCTTTCTCTTTGTTGGACTGTATTAGATCTGCCACCTGGTCTTCTAGTTTAGATATTCTGTTCTCTCCTTCATCCATTCTACTGGTGAGACTTTCCACAGAGTTTTTTATTTCATTGACTGCATTCTTCAGAGCCAGGATATCAGCCCAGTTTTTCTTTAGTATTTCTATTTCCTTACTCTTGTCTTGTAATGACCCCTTTATTTCATTTAGCTGGTTTCCTGTGTTCTCTTTCAGAAGTTTGTTTTCTTCTTTAATTCCTTTGTTTTCTTCTTTGATTCCCTTCATTTCTTCTCTGATTTCTTTGAGCATAGATACCATTATTTTCTTGAAATCTTTGTCAAGCATTTCATCTAAAACAGTCTCACTGGTGATCATTTCTGATGGATTTATAGTTTTTTGGTGGAATTGTACTGTCTTGATGCTTTGAGTTTCTTGTATCATATTGTAGTGAATTTTTCATCCTGAATTGATTTGAATGTTGGGTTTTCTACTTATCTGCAGTGTTTCCAGATGTTGCAATCTACCTCTATATACCCTCAAAATATGAGTTCAAGGTGCCAGGTGTAGCTCTTGTTTGCCAATCAAGCCAAAGAAGTAATCCTAGTTGTTGAGTTTCCTTGCTAAGCGCATATTCTAGTGGACTGAGTGGAATAATGTACTGGCAAATTCTAAACTTGAACCAAGTAACATACACAATCAATAAAAACCATCACAAAGTATGCAATTGTGGGGATTAAAACAAAGAGATAGTCATATATAAAGCCAAAATTCTTGAGGGTGTGTGTTGTTCTACACCCTTAGTTTTGCCAGCTGGGAGGTAGAGATTACTGTTCTGAATTGTGTTCCAAGTCAACCTGGATCTGGATCAGACCCAGCCCCCAATAATGACAAGCAAAAAACAAAGGTCCTATATATATATACAAAAGCCCCAAAGGCAATAAAATTCAACCCCCAAATACAGGTTATTTGAAAATGGTAAAGACAACTAATAATATATGCCCCATAACATTCCCTGACAAGGAAAGAGAGATTAGCTCTTGCAGGACTGTGTACCTGTTGTGTGTGTGTGTGTGTGTGTGTGTGTGTGTGTGTACCTTGTTATCTTTTGGGGTTGCTTCCATTCTCACCAGTGCTGAGTGCCCACCTAGATCCCTCCGTGTCATGCTGTGCAGCTGTACCTCTGATCTGCTCTGCTGGCTGCGCTGCCACTGGGGGCTGAAAGCTGGAGGTTCATAGTTCTGATGGTGGGGGATGGGAGAGTTCAGCCCTCTGGAGCTGCTCGCATTTTCAGTAGCTCTTTAGTTGATCTCAGCTGTCTTTCCTTCAGATCTCTTAACTTTGCAAGAAGGCTGATGGAGTTGAAAAACCTGTTGCTTGGGCTCTGCTGCGGCTGCCCAGTACATCTCTTGGGACTGCCCTGGGCTGGCATGCAGGACGCAGCCATGATCGCCTGAGTTGCACTCTGGCAATTTTCTTCCTTTCTGGTGTGTCTTGGTCTCTCTGGCTTCTCTGCTGGGTCTAAGAATAACCTATACACCTTCACTTTTCATAAAAAGAGTATATTTTTCCGGGGTTTTGCTTAAATCCCTCCCTAGGCTGGTTTGGTGTGGCTCCTAAGCCACCATCTTACCCAGATCTCCACTTGTTATGTTTTGAGGGGCATCAGGGACCCCTTTGGCCAACAACTCACTAGACGGTATCCCATCCCTGGCACTGAAAATTTTCTACGAACAATACATGGCTTATGGATGTGACATTATTTAAAAAGTAGGTCTTCATATGTCTTATTGAGAATATCCTGAATTTTAATTGACCCTCCACCCCCCTTCCTTTACACAATCCCTTGGCCTTGCTTAGGCCTTTCACCTTCCTGTAATCTGTTCTTCTACTTACATATATACAATACCATCCCGTGAAGTCCACCCCTCTCCTTCCTTTCTTATAGCTCTTTTTAGCTTACTGGCCTCAGCCACCAATTTTTACTCTAACTCACACAAGTCTGAGCATTTGTAACTAGGATCCACATATGAGAGAGAACATGCAATGTTTGGCTTTCAAGGCCTGGGTTACCTCACTTAGTATAATACTTTCCAGATCCATCCACTTCCATGCAAATTTCATAATTTAATTTTTCTTTACCCCTGAATAGAATTCCATTTCAAAAATTAAATTTTTCATATCACTTGCAGAAGTTTATTACAAGATGAGGGAAATTCTTTAACTGTCCTATACTGAGTTCAGAAATAGTTACCATTTTCTTTCAAAAGCTATAAATCAGGATGGAGGGATGGCTTAGTGCTTAATGTGTTTTCCTGCAAAGCCAAAGGACACAGGTTTGAATCCTAGGACCCAAGTTATCCAGATGCACAAGGGGGCATCTGGAGTTTGTTTGCAGTGGCTAGTGGCCCTGATGCATCTATTCTCTCTCTCTCGTTCTCTGTCAAATAAATAAATAAATATAAATATTAAAAACCTTTTTGAAAAAAGCTAGTAATCGTATTCAATCCATTACAGTCTTTTACACAGGCTGCCAGATAGCCTGAAGTATATTGTTTTGATGTGATTATTAAGTGGACTAATGAAAATTAGCAGGTAGTATTAGCAGATACACTGTAAGGTTGCCACATGAAATAGGTGTGTACAATTTAATTTGCATTTCAGGTGAATAACATATAGTATTTTAGTATATTTGGTGAAAATATTATTATTAATTGCTTATCTGACATTTGCATTTAATTGAGTATACTATATGTTTGCAAACTGTGCCAACCCTAGCTCTAGATGACTGGGTAGAATGTAAGTTTTATAACGGATCAAAATTTTCCTTAAAGTTCCTGCAGAGACAAATAAAATCTTTTTTTTTTTTAAATCTTTTATTTATTTATTTGAGAGCGACAGACACAGAGAGAAAGACAGAGGGAGAGAGAGAATGGGCGCGCCAGGGCTTCCAGCCTCTGCAAACGAACTCCAGATGCGTGCGCCCCCTTGTGCATCTGGCTAACGTGGGACCTGGGGAACTGAGCCTCGAACCGGGGTCCTTAGGCTTCACAGGCAAGCGCTTAACCGCTAAGCCATCTCTCCAGCCCGACAAATAAAATCTTGATTACCTAGATGAAGAGTCAAATTTGGAGCCTAGCTTTGAACCTAGTGAGCCTCAAGAGCCATGTTCTGATGCTGGAGGTGTCACAGTACCTGATTTCACATTGTGCTCAGGGCCATATAACAAAACAAACATGATAGTAACACATAACAGACACAGTCACCAGTGGAATAGAATAAAGGACCCAGAAATAAACTCATGCTAACACCCACACCCACTTGATTTTTTATCAAATTTCCCAAAAACATATATAAGAGACAGCCTCTTTAACTAATAGTACTAGAAAAAACTGGCTGTCTACATGAAAAGAAAATGAAACTAGATCTCTGTGTACAAATCAATTAAAGATGGAAGAAATACATTTATCTACCAAAAGTGAGAGTAGCATTGATATAAGGGTATTAACATTAAAATAATTGCTTACTGGGAAGTTTGATAAGCATATACATTTGATAAGTATATACATTTAGCCAGACAGGAGCAGAGGCTACACCCCTAGGGCTCATGACTACCCCTGTTTTAAGTTTTCAGTATCAGGGATGTATTCTCTCCAATGGAGCAGGCACACAGTACAATTGGAGAGCAGTTGGTTTCCACCATTATAGACATGCCACTATTGTCCCTGTCAGCTCATTTGTCCTGGCTGGCAAAATATAAGGCTTGCAGTGTCCACTGTTGAGAATCTTCACTGGTGATTTATCTTTCTCCCATTGAACTGCATGCAGAATGGCTTCTTCCAGCTTTCTGTCAGCTGGTCTACATGGAGGAAGTTATCAGCTCAGTTACAGCAGGATTTCTCAGTGGCCTTGCAGCCCAAGTATGTGGAGTCTTCAGCAAAAGGGTCTTACCATCTATTCCTAGTGGGAAACCAAGGGCCTCAGCAATGGCCTATAATGTTTTGAGGGCATCAAGGGCCTCCCTGGCCAACAACTCACTGGAAGGTATCCCATCCCTGGCACTGAAAATTTCCTAGCAACAATCTATGGCTCCTGAATGTTCCATTGTCCAAAACCAGAAGATTCCATATGACTTATTTATATCCTCTTAGATTTTGATTAGCCCTCCCTCCACCTTTCCTTTACTCAATCTCTTCCCCTGACCTCACTTGGGCCTTTTCACCCTCATTAATCTATTCTTCTACTTAGATATATACAATACCATTCTATTAAATACCCCCTTCACTTCCTTTCTCTTTCCTTTACATCTCTTTTCTAGCTCACTTAACTTCCCTACTGAGTAAAAGGGAAGGGTGTTTTGGAAAAAGAAGGGGATCATCATGAAGATAAGGTCAAGAGGTTTGTTTGTGTGTGTGTGTGTGTGTGTGTGTTAATATGATCAAATTACATTATATATATGCATAAAAATTTCATAACAAAATACAATATTTATACAATAATATAAACTAATATCATCACAAGTGCCATGTTTTTGTGTTTTCTTTTCATATGCTGGTGTTTATGCTGTGCATATAAAATCAATTCTGGCATTCCACAGTATCCTTTATGATACAGAAGTTTTACATTATTAAAGCCATTAACATGCATTTTTAATGTTTCATTAAGAATTTAGTCAACAAATTTATTTTTTCTTTTCTGTAGTTCTTTTTATTATTTATTTATTTTAATTTAATTTATTAGTTTTCTTTTCAGTAAATACAGGCAGTTTGGTACCATTGTTTAGGCTCATCTGTGATCTACCTCCTCCCATTGGACCCAACTTGTTGATGAAAATGGGTCGTGCATTGTGGAGTTAGCCCCCAGTTATTGGTATGATAAATGTCTCTGCAAATCATGACCCAACATGTGACTCTGACATTCTTTCCGCCCCCTCTTCCGCAAAATTTCCTTGAGCCATGTTTGGTTCATTTTTGGTCTGCTTCAGTGCTGTAGTTTTTTAAAATTTTTATTCTTGCTCTTCCTTCATTGTCTTCTATTCCCTTGAACCCCATTTTCTGATTCTCCCCAAGTAATCCTTTCTGTTTTCATGTCACGAGTATTCCCTTGTCTTCTTTTCCCTTTTTTCTACATTCATGACCTACAAACACATACACACACACACAAATCTAGATTTTATTTATGAGAGAAAACACAAAGTGATTTTGTTTTTCCTGTGCATGTGAGGTGGGGTGTTTATGTGGTGTGTGCATGAGTATGTGCCCGTGCAGTGTCCTGTTTTTTCACCTGTGCTGGAGTGCACTTGCCTGCAGTTGTCAGAAAAAGTTGGGCGTCCTTCTCCATGTGCATGTTCTAACTGCAGCCGGAGTCTCTTACACTGGAGCTAACCATTTTTCCTGTGCTCTGGTGAGTCTTGAATCTCTGGCCCCCTTCTAGACTAGGGTTATAGTTGTGTATGTCCTGAGCCTACCTGTTCATATGGGTCATGGGATTCATACTCAAGTGGTTTTTCAGGCCTTTTCCAACCCCCATGCCTACATGGAAAGTGCTCTGAAGCACTGACCCATCCCTCTCTCCCTTAGTTTGGAATACAGGGCCTTATGTAGCCCAGGCTGGCTTTAAACTTTCTATGTCATCATGAGTGTTGATGAACTCCTGATCCTTCATTTTCCAAGGGCTATAGCCCTCAAAAAGTTTTATATGTTTGACTTTAAAACTTTTCAAGGACATGTAGGTTTCTGCTGTTTTGTTTTAAGCAATGTTCATTATTTTAGCCAGTTGTATTTGTTTGCAGCCCAATTGATAGTGACTTCCTTTTTGGGGGTGAGAGTTAAGGTTGGGTCTCACTCTACCTAAAATTTACTATGTAGTCTCAGGCTGACCTTGAAATGACAGTGATCCTCCTACCTCTACCCTGTGAGTGCTGGGATTAAAAGTATGTACCATGGGCTGGAGAGGTGGCTTAGCAGTTAAGCGCTTGCCTGTGAAGCCTAAGGACCCTGGTTCAAGGCTCGGTTCCCCAGGTCCCACGTTAGCCAGATGCACAAGGGGGCACACGTGTCTGGAGTTCGTTTGCAGAGGCTGGAAGCCCTGGCGCGCCCATTCTATCTCTCCCTCTATCTGCCTTTCTCTCTGTGTCTGTCGCTCTCAAATAAATAAATAAAATATTTTTTAAAAAAAAGTAAATAAAAAAAAAAGTATGTACCATCAAACCCTGCCATAGTGACTTACTTCCAGTTTTCTTGTGAAGACTGCATCACTGCACTGAGAAAGAGCATGCTTTAGAGCTGCACACTGCTCTGCTTGTTTCCTTGGCCTGGACAGCTTTAGATCTACTTGATTTAGCTATCAGCCATCTAGGACTTTGCATGCTATGGAATACAAATTTTTCATGAGAGACAGTATCTCCCTTTAATGACTTGGTGTTCATTAATAATTAGGCAGGTATTACATATGTAAAAATATCATAATAATTAATGACCTGCATTCCTTCATTTATAAGTATAAATGCATAAAATTCTAATAGTTACAACAAATTTAATTATAGAAAGGAAAATATCTCACACTTCATTGGTTAAAAAATTAGCTTGGGGGTGGAGAGTTGGATTAGCAGTTAATGTACTTCCCTACAAAGCCAAAGAACCCAGTTCAATTCTCCAGGACCTACATAAGCCAGATGCACAAGGTGGCACATGTCCCTGCAGTTTACTTGCAGTGACTGAATGCCCTGGTACGCCCATTGTCTGTCTGTATCTCCCTGAAGTAAGTAAATAAATAAAGCTTCTTAAAAATAATCTGGAGCCAGGTGAGGTGACACATGCCTTTAATCCTAGAACTGGAGAGGCAGACATAGGAGGATCACTGTGAGTTCAAAGCCTTCCTGAGGCTTCATAATGAATTCCAGGTCAGCCTAGGCTAAGAAAAACCTACCTCAAAAAATCATAAAAGGAAAAGAGAATTATCTTGAGAATGGTGAAATGACTTAGAATTTTAAAACGTATTTCCATGAACTGCTCTTCACAGGGCGACCACTAAGAGTGCACGTTTAGAACATTCATGAGTACAGAAGGCTTTGGTTAAAGTGTAGAAAAATGGATTACAGGAACTATTCATAAATATGATAAGAGCTTATTTACTAATTAATTAATTTAACTAAACACAATATTGGACTATAGGAATAAATGGATTAATCACTTTTAAGTTTTTTCCTTCCCAAGACAGTTATGTAGCTTAGGCTGTCCTTGTACTCAAATATTTCTAACTCAACCTCCAAAATGTTGAATGTTGTGATTAAAGATGGGTGCTACTATAACTGGTAGTCCTTTTTATTGTTTTATTGGATTGATATTTGTTTTGAGAAAAGGTCTCATGCATCCCAGGATGGCCTTGAATTACATAGCTGAAGATGACCTTAAGCTCTGAATATCAAGTGTTGAGTTTACAGGAGTGTGTCACCATTTCCTGTGGAGGATTTTCTTTAATTTACATTTTTATGTAAGACAGAACACTGTAAGAGTCTAATGAATTCATGAGTATGTGTATGTGTGTGTTTGTGTATTTGTGTACTGCTTGTGCACTGTGCATGTGTGCAGAGGCCAGAGGAGAACATCTGGTATCCTCCTCTATCACTCTTCCAGTTTATTTCATTGAAATGGAGTGTTTCACTGAGCTTAGAGCTTCACTTTTTAGGTCAGTCTGGATGACAAGAAAGTCCTAGAAATTTTTCCCTCTCTGCCCCTCTGAAGTTACAGACATTTGTGGCCACATCTGGCTTTTGTGGGTACTTGGGATCAAACCTTGGTCCTCATGTTTATGTAGCAAATTCTCTTACTTACAGGTCATTCTGTCAGAAATGAACACAGAGACATCTGAATTAATTGATGTTATGGAACAAATGGACCTAAGAGATATCTAAGGAACATTCAATCCAAATGCTGCAGAATGTACATTTTTCTCAGCAGCTCATGGAACACTCTCTAAAATAGACCATATATTATGACACAAAGCAAATCTCCATAATTATAGGAAAATTGAAATAATCCCTTGTACTTTATCTGACTACAATGTGATTGAACTGCAAATTAGCAACAAGAAAAGCTACAGAGCATACAGAAATTCATGGAGACTAAATTGTACACTATTGAATGATCAGTGGGTCCTTGAAGAAATCAAAAAGTAAATCAATAAATTCATAGTCTCAAATGATGATGATAATACAACATACCTAAGCCTTATGCACACAAGGAAGGCAGTCCTAAGAGGGAAAGTTATAGCTCTAAGTGCATATATTAAGAAATTAGAGAGATCACAAATAAAAATTTAATGCTCCACCTTAAGGCCTTGGAAAAAGAAGAACAAGGCAAAAAAAAAGCAGTAGATGAAAGCAAATCATAAAGATTAAGGCAGAAATTAATGAAATAGAAACCAAAAAAAAAAAAAAAACCCAAAGGATCAATGAAACAAAGAGTTGGTTCTTTGAAAAGATAAACAAGATTGATAAACCTTAGCAAATTTGACCAGAAGAAAGAGAGAAGAGACAAAAATGAATAAAATTAGAGATGAAAAAGGCATTATTACAACAGATACCAAAGAAATTCAGACAATTATAAGGACATACTTTAAGAATATATATGCATCTAAGTTTGAAAATCTGAAAGAAATTGATGGTTTCACTGAATTATATGACCTATCAAAATTAAATCAAGATGAGATAAACCATTTAAATAGACCTGTAACAAGTACAGAGATCCAAGCATTTATAAAAAGTTGTCCAACTACAAAAAGCCCAGGTCCACATGGATTCACTAGTGAATTTTACCAGATCTTCATGAAAGAACTGACACCAACACTTCTCAAACTTTTCCATAAAATAGAAAAGGAAGGAATTCTACCCAACTCCTTTTATGAAGCCAGCATCACCCTCATACCAAAACAAATCAAAGATAGAACAAATAAAGAAAATTATAGACCAACCTCTCTCATGAACATAGATGCAAAAATTATGAACAAAATATTGGGAAGCAAAATACAAGAATATATCAAAAAGACTATTCATGCGGTTGGAGAGATTGCTTAGTGGTTAAGGTGTTCGCCTGCAAATCCAAAGGATCCTGGTTCAATTCTCCAGGACCCACGTAATCCAGATACACAAGGGGCTGCATGCATCTGGAGTTCATTTGCAGTGGCTGAAGGCCTTTGCACACCCATTTTTTCCTCCCCCCTCCTCCCTCTTCCTCTTCCTCTCTCACAAATAAATAAAAAAAATTTTTTTTTAATTTTAAAAGGTTCTACATCCTGACCAAGTTGGCTTTATCCCAGAGATGTAGGGGTGGTTCAACATATGCAAATCAATAAATGTAATACATCATATAAGTGGTCTGAAGGACAAAAATCACATGATGATCTCAATAGATGCCAAATGGCATTTGACAAAATCCAACATCCTTTCATGGTAAAAGTATTACAGAAACTGGGAGTAGAAAGAACACATGTCAACATAATAAAAGCTATTTATGACAAACCTACAGCTAATATAATACTAAATGATGAAAAACTCGAAGGTTTTCCCCTAAATTCAGGAACAAAACAAGGGTGTCCATTGTCCCCACTTTTATTTAATATATTACTGGAAGTTTTAGTTATAGCAATAAGGCAAGAGACACTCATAAAGGGGATACAAATTGGAAAGGAAGAGATCAAATTATCACTATTTGCAGATGATATGATTCTATACATAAAAGACCCCAAAAACTCTATAGCAAACTGTTAGAGCTGATAAACACTTTTAGCAATGTAGCAGGATACAAAATCAATACACAGAAATGAGTGTCTTTCCTATATACTAACAACAAACGTGTAGAGAATGAAATCAGGGAATCTCTCCCATTCACAATTGCCTCAAAATAAAGAAAGAAAGAAAGAAAGAAAGAAAGAAAGAAAGAAAGGAAGGAAGGAAGGAAGGAAGGAAGGAAGGAAGGAAGGAAGGAAGGAAGGAAGGAAGGAAGGAAGGAAGGAAGGAAGGACCTTGGAATAAATTCAACTAAAGAAGTGAAGAAGCTCTACAATGAGAACTTTAACATACTCAAGCGAGAAATTACAGAAGACAAAAGGAAATGGAAGGATATCCCATGTTCTTGGGTTGGAAGAGTCAATATTGTGAAAATGTCAATCTTACCAAAAGCAATCTACACATCTAATACAACCCCTATTAAAATTCCAATAGCATTCTTCACAGGAATAGATAAATATCCAAATTTTCATTTGGAAGCACAAAAACCCTCACCTACCCAGAACAATTTTGAGCAACATAAATAAGGCTAGTGGTATCACCATTCCCAATTTCAAGCTATATTAAAATCCACAGTAACAAAAACAGAATGGTATTGGCACAAAGACAGACATGTAGATCAATGGAACAGAACAGAGGACCAGATGTTAATCCAGGCAACTACTGTCATCTGATTTTGACAAAAATGCCAAGAAATATTCTTTGGAGAAAAGACAGCCTCTTCAACAAGTGGTGCTGGGAAAACTGGATATGTACATGTAAAAAGATGAAAGTAGATCCTTGTCTTTCCCCATGCACAAGAATCAAATCCAAGTGGATCAGAGACCTTAATCAGACTTTAAACTCTGAAATTGCTAAAGGAAAAGGTAGGGGAAACCCTTCAACATATTGGCATAGGTAATGATTTTCTGGATATAACTCCAATTGCTCAGGAAACAAAACCACTAACCAACTACTGGGATCTCATGAAATTACAAAGCTTTTGTATAGCAAAGGACACTGGGAATAAAGCAAAGAGACAAACCACAGAATTGTTGGTTGTCTGTAAGTATAGAAGTTGTCAATAACAATATAAAAAATAAAAATAATCATAACAAGCTATTGCCAAGGCTCTTGGTTTCCCACCAGAAATAGATGATAAGACCCCATTGCTGAAGAATCCACATGCCTGGACTATGAGGTTACCAAAAAATCAAACTGAGGCTGAGATGAAAACCTCCTCCCTGTAAACCAGCTGACAGAAATCAGGAAAAAGTTGTATTTCATGCAGCCCAATGGAGGCCAGAAATCATCAGTGGTGAAAACACTGGACACTGCAAACCTCAAGTTTGACCAGCCAGGCCAAATGAGCCAATGAGTGCAATAGTGGCATGTCTGTTGTGGGCAAAGTCAACTGCATTCTAATTGGACTACATGCCTGGCACTGAAAACTTAATCAATAGCTTATGGTGGGGGAGGTCATGAGTCTTTGGAGTATAATGCCTGCTCTTGTCTGACTAAAGATATACATTATTCCCACCAAACTTAACTGTAAACACTTTATTTAACATATAAATGCTACTCTCACTTTTGATTAGAAAAGCTTCTATTTTCAAATGGTGGTGAGCACTGGGATGACCCAAAAGGCACCATAGTGGTGAAAAGACATGATGGAGGAATGTTCAGCACTAAAACATCTCCATCACACTTCTAAGGATCAGGGTACATTATGGAAGAGGTGGCAGAAAAAAAAAATATAAGAGAAAAAGAAAGGTTAGGACTGTTTACAATGAAATCATCCAGTCAAAAGTTGGCCTCAATATCCATGACTTTGCTGTTCCTACCACTACCTTCACAAAACCCTCATAATAGGAGGAAAAGATGATGACATCAAAATAAAAGAAAGGCTAATGGAGAGACAGAGGGAATATGATGGAGTGTGGATTTGTGAAAAATGGGTGAAGCTAGGGAATTATCATGGTTTATTTTCTGTAAGAACAAAAGCTGTCAATAAAAAAATAGCATTTGCTTTTATCCAAATGGAAATGATAAGGATGCTCAAATATGAATTTATGCATAAAATTATGAAAAGTATCATAGCTGGCCATATAACTATTATGTATTTCCATATCATATTCTGACCATACAATTATATTTCACATCTCTATATACATGTTTTTACAAAGTTTTCCTTCAAATTACAACTTTGTGAGTTTTATAAAAATTTGATATAAACTTCTAAATTAACATTACTGACTTTTTTATAATACATACTTAATTTTTATATTTTGATCATGCAAACACTAAGAATTTTAAATTTTTGTGATATAAACATTTTGTTTAATCAAACATAAAGAATAAAATAGCAAAAATTTGAAATTTTAAAATTTAAGATCCAATTAAAAATGCAAAGTTGATAAATGAGAAGACTTTCAGTTAAGATGCTAGCATAGGACCCATGCCAAAGCAGCCTAGGCGAGAAAAGCCAAAAAACCCCAGCAAAATACTGTCTTCTATTAAAAAGTGAGATATATAAGAAATTACCAATGGCAGCAGAGAAGTAGGAGAGATCCAGAGCATCTAGAGCCCACATAGGCAGAAGTGGCTCCAGCAGCAGTTGTACCAGGACCATGGTGACCACAGGTCTGCAGGGCCACAGCTGCAGGCTTGGCTCGAACCACAGGAAAAGCCAGGAGAGGGGATTTTTCCTCACACCAGAGCTCCTCACAAACCCAAGAAATGTGAAGAGAGGACAGTAGTGACCAACACAGGAGTAGATCATGAGGTAGAGGATCATGTGGACCAGCAAGAGAACTCAAGCCACCATCCACAGCCTCCCTTCCCCAATGCCAGCACAAGAGCCAGCAAGCACCAGAGACCTGGGGAAGGAAACTCACAACTCCCAGCACTGGCAACCAGAGCAGAAACCCAGTGACCCAGCCAGCCTACTTGAACCCACAGTGCATCAAAGATGGACACAAGCAGGAGCACAGCACAACTGAGACCAACATCATCCCAAAAGGTAACTGGGATTACACCAGGTCAGTATGCGCCAAATAAGCCTGGTATATAGGCCTGAACTGGAAATGATAATTGCACCTCCCATATCAGGATAAATTATATGCTAAATCTGATGGGTGGTCAAATTTGCCATTCTTAAATAAGCTATATTTTGGATTGTTACTTGTTGCTTCCTGATATAGGGTCTTTGTTTCCTCTCCTGTTATACATTAGGGAAGGGTCTCACTTGGTCACAAGCTGACCTGGTGCCTCACCAAACCAGAAATCTTAACTTCCTAGTTAAAAGGACTAAGGGTGTGGGCAAACACACACCCTAAGGGACTGTGATTTTGTTAGATGATCAATCAAGACAATATAAACCCACCAAAAGGTATTAATGCATCAGAAATGACCTCCAGTGAGAATGAGTTTGAGAAAATGCCTGAGAAAGATTTCAAAAGAATGATTAAAAATATGCTCAAAGAAGTCAAAGAGGAAATCAAAGGAATGAAAGAGGAAATCAAAGTCATCAGAGAAGACAAAGGACACGAATTTAACGAAATAAAGAGGTCAATACAAGACATAAATAAGAAAATAGGAATAATTTTTAAAAAGTCAGAATTACTAGCAATGAAGAATACAGTGAAATAAAAAAAAAAAACTCTGCAGAAAATTGTACTTGATAAAGGAGAGGACAGAATATCTAAACTAGAAGACCAGGTGGCAGATCCAATACAGTCCAACAAAGAGAAAGACAAACTAATAGGAAAGTATGGATGGGAATTTCAAGATGCTCAGGACACTAGGAAAAGATCAAACATAAGAATTCAGGGCATATTAGTAGGGGAAGAAGTTCACTCCAAAGGCATAATAGGTGTTTTCAACGAAATCATAGAAGAAAACTTCCCCCAAATTGAGAAAGTTATGCCAGTGTACATACAGGAATCCTTTAGAATACCAACCAGACAAAACCTGGAAAGAACCTCTTCTCACCATACTATAATAAACTACAAAACACACAAACCAAAGAAAATATATTGAAAGCAGTTAGAGAGAAAAATCAAGTTACATACAAAGGCAAGCCCATCAGGATCACAGCAGATTACTCAACACAAACTTTAAAAGGCAGAAGGGATTGGAGTAATGTATTCCAAGTTCTGAAAGGTAACTGTCAACCAAGGTTACTTTATCCTGCAAAGATGTCCATTCAAATAGACAGAGAAATAAGGGCATTCCACAAAAAAAAAAAAAAAAGAAGCAGGCTAAAGGAATATTTAAATACAAAACCAGCTCTACAGAAAATACTTGAAAGAACCCTCCATACTGAAGAGAAAGAAAAGTACACATATAAGGAACCTGGAAAAAACAAACCAGCCAGGTGTGGTGGCACACACCTTAAATCCCAGCATTTGGGAGGCATAGGTAGGAGGTTCACTGTGAGTTCAAGGACATCCTGAGAATACGGAGTGAATCCCAGGTCAGCCTGTGCTAGAGTGAGACCCTACCTCAAAAAAAAAAAAAAAAGTCGAAAAACCAAACCATACTCAAATACTAGTTAATACAAGAGAGCAAAGGTAAAACTAGAAGGACTACAAAACAATGGCAAAAAATAAATACACATTGCTCAACAATATCTCTTATTATCAATGCCCTCAATGCCCCAAGCAAAAGACACAGGTTAGCAGACTGGGTTAAACAGCAGAAACCTTCTCTTTTTTATCTCCAAGAAACTTACATTTCTACAAAGGATGGACAGTATTATTTAGGGTGAAAGGTTGGAAAATGGTCTTTCAAGCAAATGGGCCTAGAAAACAAGCAGGGGTTGCTATCCTAATATCTGATCATGTAGACTTAAGTCCAACATTAGTAAGGAAAGTCACTTTATATTGATTAAAGGCACAATCCAACAGGAGGACATTACAATCCTAAACATATGTGAACCTAACATGGGGGCTCCCAACTTCATCAAACAAATGCTATTAGAAATAAGGTCATAGATAACACCAAACACAGTGGTAGTGGGTGACATCAACAACAGACTCTTATCAATTGACAGGTCATCCTGGCAAAAAATAAATTAAGAGGCATCTGGATTAAATGAGGTCATAGAACAAATGGACCTAAAAGGACATTTCATCCAAATGCTGCAGAATATACATTCTTTTCAGCAGCAAATGGAACATTCTCTAAAACAGACCATATAATATGACTCAAAGCAAACCTTAACAAATATAGGAAAATTGAAATAATTCCTTACACTCTATCTGACCACAATGGAATCAAACTACAAATCAATAGCAAGAAAAGCTATAGAGCATACACAAAGCCACAGAAACTAAAGAATACATTACTAAATGATGAATGGGTCAATGAAGAAATCAAGAAGGAAATAAAAAAATTCATAGAGTCAAATGATAATGAGAACACAAAATACCAAAACCTTTGAGACACAATGAAGGCAGTCTTAAAAGGGAAATTTATAGCTTTAAGTGCCTATATAAAGAAATTAAAAAAGGTCTCAAGTAAATGTCCTAATGCTTCACCTTAAAGTCTTGGACAAAGAAGAACTAGCAAACTGGAAATAAGTAGATGGGAAGAAATAATAAAGTTTAGGGCAGAAATTAAAGAAATAGAAACAAAAAAAAATCCAATGAATCAATGAAACAAAGAGTTGGTTCTTTGAAATATGAACAAGATTGATAAACCCTTAGCAAATCTGACAAAAAAAAAAAAGGGAAGAGACACAAATTAATAAAGTTAGAGATGAGAAAGGTAGCATCACAACAGACACCATCATAGGGACATATTATAAAAACATATACTCCACTAAGTATGAAAATCTGAAAGAAATGGATGACAACCTTGATTTATATGACCTACCTAAATTAAATCAAGATGAAATTAATCACTTAAATAGACCTATAACTAGTATGGAGATCCAAGCAGGTATCAAAAATATCCCAAAGAAAAAAAAGTCCAGACACAGATGGATTCACTGGTGAATTTTACCAGACCTTCAGAGAAGAACTAACTCCACTGCTTCTTAAGCATTTTCAAACAATACCAAAAGAAGTAATCCTACCAAACTCCTTCTACAAAGCCAGCATCACCCTGATACCAAAATCAGGCAAAGACAGGACAAAAAAAGAAAATTACAGACCAGTCTCCCTCATGAACATAGATGCAAAAATTCTCAACAAAATATTGGCACAAGAATATATCAGAAAGATCATTCACCATGACCAAGGAGGCTTTATCCCAGAGATGCAGGGATGGTTCATCTTAAGCAAATTGATAAATGGAATACATTATATAAATGGACTGAAGGACAAAAATCATATGATCATCTCATTAGGTACAGAGAAAGCATTTGACATAATCCAATATCCTTTCATGATAAAAGTCCTATAGAGACTGGGAATAGAAGGAACATATCTCAACATAATAAATGCTATTTTTGACAAGCCTACAGCCAACGTATTACTAAATGGGGAAAAACTGAAAGCTTTTCCACTAAAATTAGGAACAAGACAAGGGTTTCCACTCTCCCCACTTTTATTTAATATAGTACTGGAAGTCTTAGCCATAGAAATAATGCAAAAAAACACACATAAAAGGGATACAAATTGCAAAGGAAGAGATCGAGTTATTATTATTTGCAGATGACATGATTCTATACATAAAGGACCCTAAAGACTCAACCAGCAAACTGTTAGAGCTGATAAACACCTATAGAGCATGTAGCTGGATACAAAATAAACACACAGAAAACAGTAGCCTTCCTATATACTAACAACAAACAGAGGAAGAAATCAGAGTATCACTCCCATTCACAAATGCATCAATAAATAAATAAATACATAAAGTTCCTTAGAATAAACCTAACCAAGGAAGTGAAGGATCTCTACAAGGAAAACTGTAAAACACTTAAGTGAGAAATTGCAGAAGAAACTAGGAAATGGAAAGATATCCCTTATTCTTGGATCAGAAGAATCACATCAATATTGTGAAAATTGCAATCTTACCAGAAGCACTGTACACATTTATGCAATCCCCATCAAAATTCGGCATTATGCATGAAAATAGAAAAAACAATCCAAAAATTCATTTGCAATCACAAAAAATCTTGAATATCTAAAACAATACTGAGCAACAAAAATAAGGCTGGTGGTATCACCATACCTGATTTTAACCTATACTACAGAGCCATAGTAATAAAAACAGCATTGTACTGGCACAAAAGCAGACATGTAGATCAATGGAACAGAATAGAGGTCCCAGATGTAAGTCTGGGTAGCTATAGTCATCTGATATTTGACAAAAATACCAAAAATACACACTGGAGAAAAGACAGCCTCTTCAACAAATGGTGCTAGGAAAACCGGTATGTATCTGCAGAAGGATGAAAATAGACTGTTCCCTCTCTCCATGTACAAGAATTAAGTCCAAATGGATTAAAGACATTAACATCAGACCTGAAACTGAAACTTCTAGGGGAAATCCTTCACCATACTGGTCTTGGCAAAGACTTTCTGAATATAACCCCAATTGCTCAGGCAATAAAACCACAGATTAGCTGCTCATACCTCATGAAATTACAAAGATTTTGTACAGCAAAGGACACTGTGAATAAAGCAATGAGGCAACCTACAAAATGGGAAAATGTCTTTGCCAGCTATATATTTGTTAGACGATTAATATCTAGGTTATTCAAAGAATTCCAAAAATTAAATAATAAGAAATCAAACAACCCAATTAAAAATGGGCTAAGGAACTAAATAGAAAGTTCTCAAAAGAATAAATAAGGATGACACATAAGCATCTAAAAAAACGTTCTACATACCTAGTCATCAGGGAAATGCAGATTAAAACTGTGTTGAGATTCCATCTCATTCCTGTAGATTGGCTACCATCACGAAAACAAATGACCATAAATTCTGGCAAGGATGTGGTAAAAGAGGAACCCTTCTACACTGCTGGTGAGAATGCAATCTGGTCCAGCCATTGAGGAAATCAGTGTGGAGGTTCCTAAAACAGCTAAAAATAGATCTACCATATGACCCAGCTATAGCACTCTAGAAATATATCCTAAGGATACGTCCCACTACCTTAGAAATACTTGCTCAGCCATGTTTATTGCTGCTCTATTTACAATAGCTGGGAAATGGAACCAGCCTAGATGCCCCTCAACTGATGAGAGTTTAATGAATGGTACATTTATACAATGGAGTTCTACTCTGTGGTAAAGAAAAATGAAGTTATGAAATTTTCAGGAAAATGGGTGGATCTGAAAAGGATTATACTAAGTGAGGTAACCCAAACCCAGAAAGCCAATTGTTACATGTTCTCTCTCATATGTGGATCCTAGCTTCAGATGATTGGACTTCTGTGTGAGTAGGAAGAAAACTCAGTAGCAAAAGCCAGTAAGCTAGGAAAGAGATATAAAGGGAAGATAAAGGAAGGAGGGGGTACTTAATAGGATGGCGTTGTACATATGTAAGTAGAAGAATAGATTGATGGGAGTGAAAAGGCCCATGTGAGGTCAGGGGAAGAGACTGAGTAAAGGAAAGGTGGAGGGAGGGCTAATCAAAACCTAAGAGGATATAAATGAATCATATGGAAACCTGTTGTTGTTTTTTTTATAATGGAACACTCAAGAGCCATAGATTGTTGCTAGAAACTTTTCAGTGCCAGAAATGGGATACCTGCCAGTGAGTTGATGGCCAGGGAGGTCCCTAATACCCCCAAAACATTATAGGCCATTGCCGAGGCCCTTGGTTTCCCACCAGGAATAGATGGTAAGACCCTATTGCTGAAGACTCCACATACTTGGGCTGCAAAGCCACTGAGAAATCCTGCAGGAATTGAGCTTATAGCCTCCTCCATGTAGACCAGCTACAGAAATATGTAAGGAGCCATTCTGCATGCAATTCAATGGGAGCAAGAGAAATCACCAGTGAAGATACTCAACAGTGGACACTGCAAGCCAACGGGTGTAATAGTGGCACATCTGTCATGGTGCAAACCAGTTGCCCTCTAATTGGACTTGGTGCCCACTCCATGGGAGGGAATACATCCCTGATACTGAAAACTTAAAACATGTTAGTCATGAGCCCTAGGGGTGTAATGTCTGCTGCTGTCTGGCTAAATGTATATACTATGCCCATCAAACTTCCCAGTAAGAACTTCCCTAATGTTCATACCCTTATATTAATGCTACTCTCATTTTTGGTAAAGAATCTTCTCTTTTCAGATGGCAGTGACCTTGGGATGACTCAGAAGGCCTCATAGTGCTGGAAATAAGTGGCAGAAGTGATCAGCACTACAGTATCTCTATCACAACTTCCAAGACTCAGGATCCATTGTGGAAGAGGTGGCAAAAAGAATGTAAGAGTCAAAGGAAGGGTAAAAGTGCTCACAACATGCTCCCCCAGACTCAAAATGTTCTGGATATACATTACCTCTTTGCACCTGCCACTACCTACACAAGACCATCATAATGGGAGAAAAAGATCATGACATCAAGATAAAACAGAGACTGATTTAAAGGGTGATGGGATATGATGAAGAATGGAGTTTCAAAGGGGAAAGTTGGGGAGGGAGGGCATTACCACTGGATATTGTTTACAATCATGGAAGTTGTTAATAAAAAAAAAAGTCATTAACAAAATGGTTTATGTTTTTCTTTTACTTCCAGTAAAATTTAAGTTTGAACTCAAAGGTAAATTTTTTTTTATTTTTTTTTAATTTTTATTTATTTATTTGAGAGCAACAGACAGTGAGAGAAAGAGGCAGAGAGAGAGAGAGAGAGAGAGAGAGAGAGAGAGAGAGAATGGGCATGCCAGGGCTTCCAGCCACTGCAAATGAACTCCAGATGCATGTGCCCCCTTGTGCATCTGGCTAACGTGGGTCCTGGGGAATGGAGCCTTGAACCGGGGTCTTTAGGCTTCACAGGCAAGCGCTTAACTGCTAAGCCATCTCTCCAGCCCTCAAAGGTAAATTTGATTATCAAAGCATATAAACTAATCAGGAAATCACCTATATAACATTCATACCATAGGAATGTATCAACAGTTCTCAAATCAGTCATTCCCTTGTAAGTGGATTCATCAAATAAAGCACTATTAATATGAACATTACCAATAGAATGATAAACAGACTGGACCAAAGGCAAAATTCTCCAAGACATATTATCATTAAGACTCTAAACATTGATTCCAAAAAGAAAGTCCTAAAAGCAGCTAGGGAGAAACCACACATTACATATAAAAGAAACCCCATCAGAATTCTTCTCAATGGAATGTCTGAAAGCAAGAAGCACCTGAAATGGAACACTGAAAAATCTAAGAACTTATGGCTTACAATGCAAACTACTTTACCCAGAAAAAGTATTCCTCATCACAGATGGTGAAAGAAAAACTTTCCATGATAAAACTCAGATTTACAACTATATAAAAACAAAGTTGAACCTACATAGAGTACTTCTGGCAATGCTCCACACAGATGATTCAAATAACCTACATCAAGTGCCCTCGAGAAGCAGATCATAATAACCAAACTCTGAGAAGGCACAAAAAATTTCAAAGTCCATGGACACACCAAACCATATTAACCACCACAATATGTCAGGTAAGAAATCAAACCTCACAGTTACTACCCTAAATATTACTAGCTTTAATTCACCCATCAAGAGACATAAGTTAACAGAGTGGATGAGAAAATTAGACCCCTCAATCTGCTGTCTTCAAGAAAACCACCTCACACTAATCACAGACATCTCCTCAGGGTGAAAGGGTGGAAATGATATTCTAAGCAAACAGAAATAAGAAGCAAGCAGGTGTACCTAAACCTATATTGGATAAAATAGACTTCTAACCAAAAGTAATAATAAAAAAAAAGACAAAGAAAGCCACTTCTTACTTCTCAAGGGAACAATCCAACAAGAGGATATCACAGCCATTAATCTTTATGCGCCAAACACAGGTGCACCAAATTCATAAAAAAAACTTACTTGACAATAAAACAGAAATAACCAACATCATCATAATTGGGGACTTCAGTACTCTACTCTCAAAAATAGATAGATCCAAAAAGAAAATTAACAGAGAAGTAAGAGTGCTCAACAACACCATAGATCAATTAGACCTAACAGACATCTACAGAACATTCCACCCAAAATCCACAGATTACACAATGTACTCAGCAGCCCATGGGATCTTCTCTAAAATAGATTATATTATATATAGGTTATATATAATAAAGCCTGCCTCCATATATTTAAGAGGATCAACATAATTTACATGATATCAGATCACAATGCTGTATTGTTAGAAATTAACAACAAAAGGTGCACCAGGAACCCAACAAACTCCTGGAAACTTAACAGCACATTCTTAAACAATAAATGGGTAGTGGATGAAATAAAAAATTAAATTGCACAATTTCTAGAAATGAATGACAAGAACACAACATACCAAATATTATGGGACACAATGAAGATGATCCTTAGAGAAAAATTCATTGTGCTTAATGACTTCATATCAAAGACAGAGAGAAGCTGTTGTGGTTTGAGTGAGGTGTCCCCCATAAACTTAGGTGTTCTGAATCCTAGGTCCCCAGCTGATGGAGATTTGGGAATTAATGCCTCCTGGAAGTGGTGTATTTTTGAGGGCAGGCTTATGGGTGTTATAGCCAGCTTCCCCATGCCAATGTTTGGCACACTCTCCTGTTGCTATGATCCATCTTATGTTGGCCAGGAGGTGATATCCACCTTCTGTTCATATCGTCATTTTTCCCTGCCATCATGGAGCTTCCCCCTCCAGCCTGTAAGCCAAAACGAATCTCTTTTTTCCTCCATAAGCTACTCTTGGTTGGGTGATTTCTATAGCAATGTGAACCTGACTCCAAGAGTAAAGTGGTACCAAGGAGTGGGATTGCTACTAGACACCTGACTGTTGAACTTTGGCCTTTTGAAGCTGAGGAATATGAAAGGATTTGAAAGCTTGGCTAAGAGATGCCTTGCAGTGCTGTAAGTACAGCTTGATGGACTATTCTGATCAGAGTTGAAAGCCTGAATGCAGTAAGAACTATGGACTGCAAGGTTTGGCTTATGAGGGTGAGAAAGAGCTTTGCCTGTACTGGGCTAGCAGTTTGTGTGAGAACTGTTATGCCTGGGTCTGGAGAAGTTGTGCAGGGTTGCTTTGCATAGAAATGAACTGGTGTGAGCAGAGGGATATGGCACAAAAGAAAAATATTTGGGTGAACTGCTGCCTGTTCAGCTGCAATTGAGAGATTACAACCTTTGAGATTGGGCCAGTTGATGTGCACAGGGGCAACAAAAGAATGTTTAATCTTTTGAAGGGGCATGAATGCTCAAGAAAGTTCTATTCTTCAAAGTCTGCTTTATTCCCCCCCTGGATTAACAAATTGGCACCCTATCTGGTATTGTGGAGTATAAGAAATGCTGGAAAGAGGGTCATTGAGTTTGCAACATGGTCTTGTGTTTTGTAAATGGCCATGGGCAGTGCAAAGCAGGTTTGCTGGATGCCTGCATCAAGACCCCATGGTGCCATGAGAATGAACTGTGGATTGCAGTGGAGACCCAGTGGAGATGCCAGGACCACAAGATGGCTGCTAAGGAAAGCTGCCAGCCCCAGTGAAGTTTTCCAGGACTGTGAGTAATCTAGCTTGAGGGGCAGAATTGGGATGCCAGAAACTTGTTGCTGGTTAGAATTATAGGATTTAGAGATTTGTCACTAGCTACAGTTGGACTTGAAGCTACAGAGTTTGCTGCTTGCCCTAGTTGTTTTAAATCTTGTATTGGCTAAATATTTCTTTGCTAGGCCCAGTGCCATCTTTTGCAGTGTGAATGTTTATTCTGTGCCATTATGGGGCTTGGGTGGTTTTTTTTTTTTTTTTTGGTATTACAGCTAAGTTAAACCATCTTGGACTACTATGGGGATGTATGAACATCATTGGAATTTATACAACTATGGAGACTTTTAAAGTTGGATGAATACACTGCATTTTACATCATGTATGGCTATTAGTTTATGGGGGTCAGGGGCATAATGTGGTGGTTTGAGTCAGGTGTCCCACATAAACTTAGGTGTTCTGAATGCTTGGTCCCCAGCTGATGGAGATTTGGGAATTAATGCCTGCTGGAGGCAGTGTATTATTGGAGATGGGCTTATAGGTTATAGCCAGTTTCCCCTTGCCAGTGTTTGGCACATTCTCCTATTGCTATGATCCACCTTATGTTAGCCAGGGGCTGATGTCCACCTTCTGCTCAAGTCGTCATTTTTACCTGCCACCATTGAGTTCACCCCTGACTGCGACAGAGCCCCAAATCAATAACTTCACAGTCCACCTAAAGGCATTGTAAAAAAAAGCAGTATACAACCCAAAAAGCTCCAGACAGAAAGAAATAATTAAGATCAGAGCAGAATTAAATGAATTGTAAGCTAAGAAAACAAGTAAGAGAATTGATGAAATAAAGAGCTGGTTCTTTGAAAAAATAAACAAGATTGACAAACCCCTGGCCAATTTGATCAACCAAAAAAAAAAAAAGATGATTCAAATCAACAAAATTAGAAATGAAAACAAGAGATCACAACATACATAAGTGAAATTGGGAGAATCATCAGGACTTACTTCAAAATTTTCTACTGAACAAAATTGGATTATATGGAGGAGATGGATGAATTCCTGGACATATTCCACTTACCAAAGCTAAGCTCAGAGCACATGAATCTCCTAAACAAACCTATCACAAGCACTGAGATTGAAAGGGGAATCAAAAACCTCCCTAAAAAGAAGAGTCCAGTACCAGATGGATTCTTAGCTTAATTCTATCAAACCTTCATGGATGAACTGAAACAAATATTTCTCAAATTGTGCCACACAATCAGAGAACAGAAAAAGTTCCCCAACTCCTTTTATGAACTGTTTTTTTTTTCTAAGGTAGGGTCTCACTGTAGCTCAGGATGGCCTAGAATTCACTATGTAGTCTCAGGGTGGCCTTGAATTCATGGTTGTCCTCCTACCTCTGTCTCCTGATTGCCGGGATTAAAAGCCTGCACCACCATGTATGGTAAGATGAGGATTCTGCATATGTCCAGCTTCTATCTACCCTTGGGAATATTAGATTGTGCACATCTTGCACCTGGGAATCAGCATAAGAGTGCAAGCTCTGAGGTAAGCAGGCATGGCTTTGAAACTGACTCTACTTTGAATAAAGAGCTATCTCTGCCTCTACTACTCTAGAGGGCTTGATGCAAGGGTATTAAATGCATAAGAATAGTTTAGGGCTAGAGAAATGGCTTAACATTTAAGGTGCTTGCCTGAAAACCCTAAAAACCCATGTTCAACTCCCCAGATCCCACGTAAGCCAGCTGCACAAGGTGATGTATGTGTACAAGGTGGCACACATGTCTGGAGTTTGATTACAGTGGCCAGAGGCTCTGTTATGCCAATTCTCCCTCCCTCCCACTTCTTCTCATAAAAAATATATAAATAAAAAGTTTTTCAAAATAATAATTTAATACTTATGAAGTACGCATCTGTAGCAGACAGAGATGAACTTCAAAACCAGGCACAGTTATGGAGGAAGGGATTTATTGAAGCTTACAGATCCAGGGAAGTTCTGTAATGGCAGAAAAGCTGGCCTACCTTCACAGGTCCAAGCAGAGAGAAAGAGAGAGAGAGAGAGAGAGAGAGAGAGAGAGAGAGAGAGAGAGAGAGAAGCATAATCCTAAAAGCCAAAAGCCATGCAGCACAGCACACTTCAGAAACTACAACTAGACACACTTTGCATATCTTTACATTGAAATCTCAAACCATCACACCTTAAGATCTGCCCAGTGACACTTCTTTCAGCCAGGTGGCTGCAGATGCAAACTACAAGCTAATGCAACACTGAATATATTGGGGGCCATCTATTCAAACTACTACAGAATCAATTAATGTAAATCCCATTCTCCCTGCCCTTCTGATGAGTCATAACTTTGTCATGAGTCAATTGGTACCCAAGGTGCATGTTTGAGGCTACAGCTCAGAAACTCAGACAGGATAAGATTGGCCATGACAATACCATAATGAGGCCTGAAAAATCTGATGCTAATTATTACTGTATAAGATTTTTGGCAGGTCTCAATCCCTCATTCCCAACTCCTCTCTTCATCTGCCACAACATTCCCATGAGATTAATGTGACAACTTCTACTCTTCCTTGTAGGGGGAATACATAAGTACATGAAAACAAAAGAAAATAGGAGAAAGTAGAAGTCATCAGTATGTCACAAATACTGAAAGAAATATTAGCTGCTACGTTTCAACCACATATGTATGTCACTTTTCACCATCTAGTACAAGGAGCAAACTACAATGCTTCCTATTTCAAGAATATTACAGAGCTATCACCTACAATTTAAGATGTTAAAAATTTTAAGAGTGATACCAAGTACTAGATAAGTGAATAACCTTTTGTTTTGGTTTGGCTTTTTGAGGTAGGGTCTCACTCTAGCCCAGGCTGACCTGGAATTCACTATGTAGTCTCAGGTGGTCTTGAATTCATGGTGATCCTCCTGCCTCTGCCTCTCAAGTGCTGGGATTAAGGGCACATGTCGCCATGCCCAGCTGAATTAAAATATATTCAGGGACTGGAGAGATAGCTCAGTAGATAAAGGTGCATGCTTGCAAAGTCTGTTGGCCCAGGTTCAATTCCCCATTACCCAAATAAAACCAGATGCACAAAGTGGCTCATACATCTGGAGCTCATTTGCAGTTGCACCCATGTTTCTCTCTCTCTCTCTCTCTTTCTCTTTGTACTTTCAAATAAATAAAAATATATTCAAGTGCAGGGAACACAGCTCAGCTATTAAAAGTGCTTGCTTACAAAGCCTGCCAGCCCCAGTTCAATTCTCAAGCCACCCCCAGACAAAAAAAAAAAAAGTAGCACATATGTCATATGTATATTTATAGTGGCAAGAGGCCCGGGCATGCATGTGTATGTACATGCATATATGAGCATATAAATAATTAAAACTTAAAAATATTGAAATAGCCAGAGTAGTGGCTCATATTTTTAATCCCCGCACTCAGGAGGCTAAGATTGGAGAATTACTGTGAGTTTGAGGCCAACCTGGGCTATACAGTGAGTTCCAGGATGGCCTGCGCTAGAATGAGACCTTACCTTAAAACAAGTATATACATATGCATATTTGCATATATATGTGTAACTGTAATATATAATATTATATATATGTGTAAATATAGATATAGATATATATTTGCAAATGCAAAATAATACATTATATGCTGAAAGTTTGATCCATAATGCAATGTTTACAGGTGGGCTTTGGGGAACTGATCATGAGAACTAGGACCTAATCAGTAGATTTATTCACTGATTCATAATCTGATGGAATTATGGGGAGACAGTAGCAGGGCCTAGTGGGAAGCAGTAGGTCAGACATGCCCTTGAGATGTATACCCTGTCCTCAATCTCTCCCTCATTGTTTGTGCTTCCTAGCTACCTCTCTACTATGCCCTTCCACCATGAGTTCTGCCTCACCACAAGTCTAGAAATATAAACCAAGTGAATGTGCACTGAAACCTTAGAACTCATCTTCCCCCCTTTGATTGATTTCAGGTATTCACTTAAAGTAACAAAAAGTGACTAACACATATGGTCTACTATATGGGACAGTAGGTTCAAGATGTCAACAAAAAAGTTAATGTCTGAGAAAGAGTAGTATAGAGCACACCTGCCTCTCTCTGCACAAGAAGGGAAGAAAGACCTTGAGGAACAGACCACAACTACTGCCCATCAAAGCCAGCAATTCGTCCTTGAAAATTAATCTTAACAAGGCATTGTGTGCACACCTTTAATCTCAGCACTTGGAAAGCAGAGGTAGGAGGACTGGTGTGAGTTCAAGGTCAGTATGGGACTACAGAGTGATTTCCAGGTCATCCTGTGCTATAGTCAGACCCTACCTCTGGAAAAAAAAAAAAAATCTTAAACAGTCCTGTAGGTCTCAAAATATTGGATACAAATCTGCAGGCATGAAGCCAATAAAACTCCAGCTAAATTTTATTGTATAAACCAGGGTCCTCAAAAATTCATCGTGTGTGTGTGTGTGTGTGTAAGTGTTAGGAGCTATACTAGGGGGCTGGGGAGATGGCTCTGCAGTCAAAGGGCACCTTCTTACGACATCTGCTGACCGAGGATTAGATCCCCCCGTACCCACATGAAACCAGATGCACAAAGTGGCACACACATCTGGAATCTGTTTGCAGTTATGATAGCCCTAAAGTACTCACACATTGTCTTTTCATCTCTCATTTAAGTAAATATAAAATAAAGAGCTATACTGTAAGTGGAAATGCAGAATGTCTAAGAGTCTTGCTTTCATACTCCTTCACAAGATTTTTTTAAATTAAATGTGTATTTTTCAAGAAAATCTAACTTTAATTTTTACCTACTAGGGTATGCTAAATGGGGATATACTGAACATACAACATATGCTTGTGTAAAAACATCAAAAAGCTCACCTAATTTTGTAGTATCTTTAATTTTAAAACCTATTTATTAAATATTTATTTAATTTACTTACAAATAGGGAGAAGTTGAGGACCTACTGTCATCTTTTTTTTTTTTGTCACAAAAGACACTTCAAAGCACAACAGACACCATTACTTAGCAAAGACCTTTCTAAGAGTAAAAGGCAGCACAGGGCCAGTTGAGGAGCTCTTGGGAGCTGTTGCTTGTTTGGGACAGGGAATGGCTATGTTTCCAGGCTGGCCTTAGCTTGTGGTTCTCCTTAGTGCTGGCATTTCAGACCTGACCCAGCGCAGCTCCATATGTAAAAATCAACGTCTTGAACAGTGCGTAGTTCCTAGCCCGTTTTTCGTTATCATTGGTATAGTTTGTGTATGTGCACATGTGTATATTCACAGGGACTGCTCTATTAAATCAGGTATACACACACACACACACACACACACACACACACACGGATCTATGCTAAAGGCCCTTTTCCCAGAACCAGTGCTTGGGGTCTTGCCCCAAAGAAAGTTATCCCCAAAGTCATGTATCTAAAAGATGAAGTCTCAAAGAGATGGAACAGCCCTGCAAAGAGGAGGTAGAGGAGAAAGGCCGATGGGTGGCTGCAGCTAGGGAGAAAGCGTGGAGATGAAGCTTGGAGGTGATTGTCTCCCAGCTGGGCTTTCTGCAGCAGGAAGCTCTGAGCTCTGCTGTCATTGTGGACTGTGCTACAGGGTCCATGGAAAACTTCCCGCCTATGTGCAAAGTTTACACACCTCAGCCTTCCAGACCATCAGTGTGTGGAGGGAAATTTTCTTTCTCCACTGAAGAGCAAACTATGCCTTCCCTTTAGTTTGGGGAAAGAAAAAAAAAAAAAAACTAACCCTTCTCCTGGAGAACAGAGCACAGCCAACCGGGGGTCCGCATAGATCTAGAGTCCTCCTTTCCTTCCTCCATTCGCCAATGGTTGAGCAAGTCTAGCAGAGAAAAGAGGGAAGTCATTCATCAAATTGACAGCAAAGATGCAGAGCGGAACTTTTCCCGGGCTGTCAAGGGGGAAGTGACTTCTGCTTCTCCAGGGGCCAAAGAGCTGAGTCTGGGAAGCAAGGACGAGAAAGGAAGGGGGAGGAAACAGTGCGAACCCTTGGGACCTAATGCATCCTACTGGGGTCCCGGGCCCACCCACGCTCCCGCTCTTATACCTTGATGATGATGCTGCATCCGGGGGTCGCCTCCAGCGGCTTCCACGAGGCCGGGCCACCTCGCTCCGCCGGTCCCTCATCCGACCCCCGGGGACTACCGCGAATGGGCCCGGCGCGAATCGGCTGGGGTCCGGGCGCGGATCCGGCGGCTGGCGGGAGGGAGCGCTGGGCAGCCGAGGCCGCCGCCCCACCTTGGTTCTCCGTCTGGGCGGCAGCTTTCTGGAGCGGCCACGTCGCTCGGGCGGAGACATCCTAGCGCGCGGGTCTAGAAGGTCGGCAGCCCGGCGGCGGCGGCGGGGTGGGCAGCGGTGAGCCGCGGAGAAGTCGGCGAAAAGGAGCGGGAGGTTCGTGAACCGGGGTGCCGGCCCCCCCTGACCACACAAAAGGCACCGGGCGCGCGCAGAGGGCCGGAGCCGTTGACCGCGGGCGCGCACCGTCCACTGCCCGCCGGCCTCACTCCCAGGTCCTGCCAGGGTGGGAGGCTTGTTTCACAGCCCGAGGGGAGGGTCGGGGCTCTGGGCGGCTCTGGAGCCTCGCCTCCGGGAGGGGGCTCGGGCTAACACTGCCTGGCGCGGAGGGGTGTGGCCAGCGTGGAAGAGAGGGCCGCGAGCTCGCTCAGCAAAGGCGTTCAGGTGAGTGAAACCAGCTTGAAGACAGAACAAAGGCGAGGAGAGGAGGGGAGGAATGCAAACTGCGAAGGATAGCGATCTGGAAGAATAGAGGCGTTGAGTCCTAATACCAAAGTGTTTGGGCGCCCTGGAAGCTTGGCAAGGTCGGAGATTAATTGCCCTTACAAATCCAGCACATGGGTGATAAAGTAGGGTTTAGTGGCTCCCTGGAGTTCTGTACTTCAGGCTCTAAGGTTGGAGTCACCATAAAGATGACAAGGAAGAGAAATTAAAGGTGAGATATGCCTAAACTGACCAACTATATCCACCTGAGATGACTCCTAACACAGCTATGTTGTGAGTGGGATAAATCCCGTGGAATGGGGTCTACTCTACCCTGAAAGCATTCCTATTTGGCAAGGCTCCTTCCCTTCACATAATTCTATACAAACACATTTTGCTCATTTTAGTCAAAAGACCAACTAGGAGGAGAAATCTTTGAAAGGTGCACTGACTCAATGAAATTAAGCACAAAATGCTCGTATGCATAAAATGGATCTAAGTTCCCTGATGGATAGAAGACTTAACACTTTAAAACGATTTAGGGTACTGGGGTTTATAATGTTAAATTTAATTATTAGAAATTTAATAAGATTTTGCTTCTTCCTTAAACTAGCTAAAAGCACAAGAATTTCTTCAGCCTTTTAGACCCAGAATTGTGTTAGAATTAAAAATTTTAACAAGCACTGGACATTTAGTGATCGTCTAGGTTAGCCTTTATTTCACAGATGAGATGAAGGCACAGGGAGCCTTGTCTACAAGTCAGTTCAGGCGCTGGAATTAGAACGTGCCACCGAACTCTTTCCATATTTCTTCACTTTTGCATCTAGCTCTTCTGAGGCTACATCAGCCAGATTAGGATGAGGCCTGGGCAGGACTCAGCCTTGACATTTACCATCTTCTAGGGAAGACAGACAGGGCTTGACTTCACCTTTTTTAAATGTAAATATGGCCCAGATATGAATGTACTATAGATGAGCAGCAACCTCTGGTTTTAGAACCAACACCAACCCAACCTCTAGTGAGATTTTGAGAATTACATCCAAAAGAGCATATGCCTCCCTTCACATGCACAAGACCAGAAGGGAAGCTGAACCAGTCTCCTTTACAGCCATCTACTTTAGCAACAACTAGAGAAAGGAAGTAAAAGAATGCACAGATTGTGAAAATGTCATACTAGTTCCTCCCTTCTTTCAGGTCAAAGAATCCCACCTGTTACTCAGAAATAGTCTTACTTAACTATCCTCACAAATATAACCGATTTATGTTATTTTTTAAAAATATTCAGCTATTACAACATTTGACTTTTGTCTTTTACAGTTGTTGACAGTACCACATTATTCATATATATATATATATACACACACACACACACACACATATATATATATATCATCTTCTGTACTTACAGACAACAAACCATGGTATTTCCCTCCCCTTCTTTCCTCTCCCCCACTACTTCTACTTCATAACTCTGCTCTCTGTAATATGCCCTCTCTCTCTCTCCATTAGTCTCAATTTTAATTTGGTGTCATCATCTTTTTCTCCTATTATGAGGGTCTTGTGTGGGTATTGCCAGGCACTGCAAGGTCTTGGATATCGAGGCCAAATTCTGTCCCAACAGCTGTATTAAAGGAATGGTACCCTTCCTTTCGCTCTTACATACTTTCTGCCACCTCTTCTGCAATGGACCCTGAGCCTTGGTGGGCATGAGATGTTTCAGTGCTGGACACTCTTCTGTCCCTTCTTCTCAGCACTATGTTGCCTTTGGGTCATCCCAGTGGTCATTGTCATCTGAAAAGAGAAGCTTCTCTAACCAGAAGTGAGAGTAGCATTAATATATGAATATATGCAGTAAGTGTAGTACTTTCAGGGCTATTTGATGAGGGTAATATATGCATTTATCTAGACAAGAGCAGGCTTTATACCCCTAAGGCTCATGACCTCCACTATCATAGACTTTTGATTAGGTTTTCAGTACCAGGCACATATTCCCTCCCATAGAGTGGGCCTTCAGTCCAAGTAGAGAGCAGTTGGTTTCCCCCAGAGCAGACATGCCACTATTGCACTTGTTCAGTCATTTGGCCTGTCAGTACCAAATTATTCTTTATTACACCAATAAAATTTTCGGTTTTGAATTATCTTTTAAGAACTGTAAAGCTACAGTTATATTACTCATTATTTTATTCTATGATACTAATAGTATTTGCCAGTGTTTCCTGGCCAACAGGTTTATATATCATTACAGCATACTTTTAAACTATTAAAATTACTATCAGCAAACATTTGAGTCATGAATTTCAAATTAGGAGAAAATAGAAAGTATAACATACAGTTTGCAAAATCTTTTGTTTCACCTTAGTAATGTCCAATTGCACCTTACCTGTTCCCTGCCTGAGCAGTGTCCTAGTTCCCTTTCTATAAAGACAAACACACATACTACTGAAGAATGAGATGAACCCCTATGCCAAAAGCTTGTCAAAACACCTTGCCTTGAGAAAATAATTGAATTCTGTCTACTACCATCAACTGAGAAGACTTCTCGTGCCTGCAATTTAAATTTTAAATTTAGAGCTGGAGAGATGGCTTAGCAATTAAGGTGTTTGCCTGAAAAGCCAAAGGACCCAGGTTCAATTCTCCAGGACCCATGTAAGCCATAAGTACAAGGTGACACATGTATCTGGAATTCATTTGCAAGGCCGGAGGCCTCTTCCTCTTTCTGCTTGTTTCTCCCTCTCTCTCAAATAAATGTATAAAATAAAATATTTAAAAAAATAGCTTAAAAAGCTTCTGCATACCTGATCACCTGCCCAGGGAAAACTCTGGTCTTTGGCATGCCTTTGAAGACTGAGAGAAGGAATCTGATCTACTAAGCTAGTAGTTATGATGACACACCTACCCATACATTGAGTCCCCTCTCCCAAATTATTTTCATTCCCAACCCTTGCCTCCTTCTCTCTTCTTTGAATCATACTGGCAATCACTGCATTAGCAGAATGGAAGATCAGATCATGCTTGGGTGGGGGAGGAGGCAAATGGATAGAAAAATAAATACCCGGGCATGGTGTCACATGCCTTTAATATCCCAGCACTTGGGAGGCAGAGGTAGGAGGATTGCCCAGAATTCGAGGCCACACTGATACTACATAGTGAATTCCAAGTCAGCCTGGGCTAGAGTAAGACCCTACCTAGAAAAACCAAATAGTAATAATAACAATAATGATAATAATAATAATAAAAAATAGGCAATTCATGTGTCACTACTTCAAGATCTCTGACTACAAATCTCACCTTGTGACTGTGACTCTCCCTCCCCTGCATAGATCACACCACTCATAGCATTCTGCTCTTTTATTTTGCACAATTTTATCATCACTGTGAATAAACTATTCTGTCCATGGTAATTTTTACTTACACAGTCAGTCAAACTGACTCCCTAACTCTGTTTCACTGAAATAAAGTGTACAATTTCCATGTGAAAAAAAAAAACCTTGTCAGTTGTATTTATTGATATATCTCTATCTCCCAGGTCTATGCCTGGCACAGAGTAGGCACTCAACAAGTATTGGCTGAAAGCAGATTGTCACAGGGTTCCAACAAGAGAGTAATCACTTTGGTAAAGAACACTGATTATATCACTTCCCACACAGTAGGATTTCTCACCCTAAGCCTCCTAGAAGTCCACTGTAGAGTAAAATCAAGATTAGACAAAACAAAACCAGCAGAGGGGCACTTATAAATTGGAGTAAAAGCTTGATCCCAAGCTTCACATACAGGGAGATGGTGGAACCCTAAAGAGTTGGGGCCTACCTGGAAGGTTTCAGGGCATTGGAAGTGTGCCCAGCAAGGGAGTTGTGTGATTGGTCTCTTTCTCTCTGTGAGTTCCATCCTCCATGAGGTAAGTAGCCTGCTTCTCCACTATGCACTGCACACCTTAGTCCAAGGCAACAAGGTCAATCAGTCAGGGACTTAAATCTCAAACTGTAAACAAAAATCATCTTTTCTTGCCCCAAGTTGATTTATCTCAGTTATTCATTACAGTACCAGAAAGCTAACACAATCTGTATGTTAGCAACACAAATCATTTTGAAGTACAAGTAAACTCTATTCTATAATGGGTCTTACAAAATGAGAAGTCCTAGTTTATAATCTATCTTATTACCTAGTTAAATAAATCTTCAAAGTGCTAAAAGTATTGAGAAATATTTAACCACAGACCATGTTCTTCAATGTCTGATAACTGCTGCTTTTTTGTGTGTTGAGCAACTTCCGTTTCTTGCAGGAGAGTAGAATACAAGGCCTCTTTCCATTTTGCCATAACAGGAATGCCCCATGTGGAGTCTAAGCCTAAGGCACCCTATCAGCAGCCCTAGGAGAATCACTGGGGAACAGTCTGTATGTGAAGGGAAAATGTCTTTTAAAAATAGGCAGCCAAAAAAAAAGAAAGAAAGAAAGAAAAAGAAAAAAAGAATAGACAGCCAGTGTTGATTTATTTGCTATGTATTAACCTACACTGACACAGATCCTGGAATTGGAGCTCATGCCATGTTTATATTCCCAAAGATGCAGAAGTCACAGAGACACTGTAAGAAACACTGCTGAACTGTCTGTCAGTAAGGCCTTGTGAGGATTCCTCTGTTTTCTGTGATGTCTGGAATCTCTTCCATGTATAGTTGTAACAGAAAGTATTTCAAATGAAACAATCTGATGCCTGACACTTTCAGTACAGGAGTGAATATAGAGTGGTTTCCTCCTCCTCTCCTCACATCCTACCAATCCCAAATCTAATTCATCTGCATATTGGTAGAGGAAGTTTTCTCCAGTTTCTGCCAAGACACAATCTATTAATGCTACTTAGCATAATAGACTCCACTGGAAGAAAATGTAGTCATTTCTTCCTCTAATACACTCTTTTCATGTGGTCATGATGAATTACTCTTACACATATTTTATAAATTGTATCAATAAGCCTTTGTTTCATTCTACCTCAATCTTCTGGAAGAAAGAACTATAAAGTTGTAATGAAAGACTTAAAAATGTATATGTAATATTTTATATATATATGTGTGTGTGTATATGTATATATATATATACATATATATACATATAATGTTTTCTTAAGATATATTATAAGATTTTTGTTATAAGATTCAGGTATATAGATCTTTAACCAAAATAAAGCTTGCTTTACAAAATGAATAACTATTAAAAAAAATAAACACTAGGTGTGGTGACACATGCCTTTAATCACAGCACTCAGGAGGCAGAGGTGGGAGGATCACTGTAAATTTAAGGCCAGCCTGAAAATACATAGTGGATTTCAGGTGAGCCTGGGCTACAGCCAGACCCTACCTCAAAAAAAAAAAAAGGAAAGAGAAAGAAAATATATATATATGTATATATACACACACACATATGTCCTTTATTTAAGAAAAGCAAATTCTGTGATGCCAGCATTTGCTCTGTCATTAACCTATGAGAACCCTGAAGTTCCCACTCTCATTGAGTCAGATGGGTCACCATAGATACCACTGCGTCTACCCTTACTCAGAGCAACTACAGCTGTTGAACCACACATGGGACTTTTGCCATTCTCTATTATATCTACATAAATCGTACTGGTGAGCAGTTTAATAATGTCACAAACATTTTTTTTTAATTTTAAAAGGATGTTATAGGAAACATCTGATCGATTAAGCAGGAGGCAAAGAACCTTAATGTAATCAAACCTGAGAGGTAGGATAATAAGAGACAAGCATTCTGCAATATGACATTTTGTATAATGTGGTTGTAGAGCTCTTCTTCAAATTTCAAACAAACTAAAATGGGATTTCAAAACTAAAGTGATAAGTAAAGGTAGAATTTACTGGGGAAAGTCTTTGATGAGCACGTGGTTACTCTCTGAGGAAAGGATACCAAATAGTGCCATCATAACACAGTCGTTTCTAAAGGAAGCAGTGTGTTTTCTGACTTTGATGTTTGCTACACTTCTTATCAACAAACTGCTGGGAATTCTAAACTTCAGAAAATGAATGTGGCTAAAGTAGAATTTTACACTTTCACTTATCTCCGTTTTTACTGTCTTCAAGATACTAATTTAAATGGCTTATTTTCTGAAAATGTAGAGATACACAAATTCTGATCTGTAATTAAAGCCCAGAAGTGCCTCCTAGCTATTATGAATTGAGCAGCTTATAAACGTGGTTGAGCAAATATCTCTGAACTTTGATGTAGAGGTTTTATGGTAAATTCCCAGTAACAGAATAACAGGATCCACTGGTAACTGTATATCCATCCTTTTCAGGAGTCTCCATATTGATTTCCACAGTGGTTGTCCCACCTTACATTCCACCAACAGTGAGTGAGTGTGGCTATTTCTCCACAGCCTTGCCAACATTTGTTTTCATTTGATTTTTAAATGGTTTCTGTCCTTACTGTGGTAAAGTGGAATCTATTAGTTGTCTTAATTTGCATTTCCCTAATGGTTACAGATGTTGAACATTTTATTAAGTGTGTGTTAGCATTTTGTAATTCTTCCTCTGAGAAAGCCCTATTTAGTTTTCTGCCCCTTTTGCAGTGGGTTGTTTGATTTTCTTATTGGTTAGGTTTTTTTTTTTTTTGAGTTCTTTGTAGATTCTAGATATTAGGTTTCTGTCAGTGGTATAGCTGGCAAAGATTTTCTCCCATTCAGTGGGTAATCTATTGGCCCTGCCTATGGTATGTTTGTCTGTACAAAATCATTTTAGCTTTATGAGATCCCTTTGGTTGAGTGCCTGTTTAATTTTCTTGGCTAGTGGGGTTTTGTCCAGGAAGTCTTTTCCCAGTATGCAAACAACCTGATATGATGCTCACACAAGTACATTAGTGGCAAACAACCACGGTGGGTAACCAACTTCGCTTGGATTGGCTAACCTATGTACTCAGTAGAAAGGAATCCATATCTGGAATGGGAAAACAAGACAGAATTATATCTGGATAATGATTCTGATTTCCACTGTCAAGCTCCCACTAATTCTCTCTAAATTAATAATGGTTATCCCATTTAACCAGTGACGACATGACTTTATTCTCCATTGGAGAATTGCCTTCTCTTTTTCAGATGGGAACTGGGCTTGAGGAGATAAACAACCCAGGGCACTCCACCCCGTCCCAGCTGAAATCACAGAGGAATTGGTTAAATGAGCAAGAGTGCAGTTTTCTTCGGGAATCTGGTATCAGCACAAGAGTGATGGAGATAGATACTGAGGACACTCAACACCTACCACACCATAGACCCAGAGCTCCTAAGTGCCCATCACTGAAGCAGACTTAAATGTTCCCAGCATGGCTCAGAGAAATTGGTGGAAGAGGGGGTGGAAAGATTGTTAGGGCCACAACTTGGGGCATTCTTTACAGAGACACTGCTTAGTCTCCCACCCCCAAAATGCATGGCCCACAATCCCATGGGGTTGACTTGGATCACCAATAGAAAGGCCTCATCAGTTAAGGGGCAGAGAGGAGGGAAAGGATGGTACCAACATGCGTTGTTTACATACAAAATATGTCCACATCTAATAAAATAATTGAAATATTTCTGTCCATTTTTTGCTCTGTTGCATGACTTCTAAAGAGAAGTCAGAATACAGTCATCTGTGTTCTGTAGGTTCCCACTCCCACATCCCCTAGATGCTTTTGAGATTATTTTTCTCTATCTGTAATTTTGAAGTTCAAATATAATGTGTCCAGGTTTGAGTTTAAAAGTATTTTTTATTATTTTTCAGTACTTAAAATTGGCATTCTTCATGTTCCTGGAGCTATAATTTAGTGACATTAATTGTGGAGATTTCTTAAGTCATTGCTCAAAACATTGCTCCCATTACTTTCCTTCTCTTCCACTTCTGGGATTCCCATTTCTGTGACTCACACATTATATAGTCGCACAGGCATTCTTCTATTAATCTATTGTTTTTTGTTCTTTGGTATTTTTCCTTAAAATTTCCATGCATGTACTTGCTTGTTGTCTGTGTTTTCCATTAAAACTTTTCAATACAGTTTTGCAATTCATAATCTCATAATTTCAACACTCATGCCATGTCTCATTTTTTTTCTGATGCTTATTCAGTACTTTATATTTTTCTGCCTCTCAACAGGTCTTGTACTTTTTAGTGGTGGTTGTACATGATAGACTGGGGAAAAGTAACTGTGGCAAAAAGCATTTAGATTGTACTGGGAAGGTTTATGGGGAGGGACAGTGTTTTGTAACTTAAAGCTGAGTGACAGTGTTTGGGGTGACCAAGATGGTGAACGTCCCCAGTGGGACAGGATGGCCGCAGTGCTGAGCGGGGCATCATGCTTCCTCCGGGGAGGTCAGGCTTTGTAGCCATAGGACTTTGAGAACAGAAGCTCAGACAGTCCATCCATCCTCTCACCCGTCACCACAAGCAACAGAAAAGTTTCTCCAATGGTCATGGTGAGGCCCTCATATATCTCCTGTATGAAAACTTACAAAGCACCCTGGCCCTGCATATGCACAGTATGACTGGGCCCCTCAAAAGTTGTCAGTTCACACTACTTCATGCTCATCCTCCAATAATGTGTCAGTTATGGTGCAGTT